>NC_086328.1:86633922-86933922 GCF_036172605.1 Pelobates fuscus | reverse complement strand
TTTGTTCGAGATGGGCTACCTGCTTTTTTTTGTGTATTGTTGCTTGGTTAATTAAGGCTCCTCTGATTACGGCTTTGTGTGCCGCCCATAGATTACCTTCGGAGCTTGCTGTGCCTTTGTTGATTTGGAAGTATTCCGTTATGGCTTTGTCAATAGTTTGTCTGATTTGTGGATTGTGTAGGAGGAGTGGGTTTAGGCGCCACGTCCAGGGTCTCGCCGTTCCGGGTAGGTTGAGCGTTAGTGTTATGTCTGCATGATCAGACCATGTGATGGGGCCTATTGCTGTGTTTTTGATCATGGGTGCTAGTGATGGTGATGCGAGAAAGAGGTCTATGCGGGAGTGTGATTGGTGTGGGTGCGAAAAAAAGGTGTAGTCTAGAGCTGTGGGGTGTTGAGCTCTCCATGTGTCTATGAGGCGTGTGCGTGAAATGAATGCTGAGAGTAGTTTATCTGCGTTCGCTGTTGGTGGTCTATTTTGTCTGCAGGTTTGTGAGCGGCGTCGGTCTACCTTTGGTGATGGGGTGGCGTTGAAGTCGCCACCGATTATGGAGTGGTGAGAGGGAAAGAGGGCTAGGTGAGCCTGTATTGTGTGCCAGAATGCGTTGGTTGGGGCGTTTGGCGCGTATAGGGTGGTGAACGCATAGGATTGTGTGCCTATCTTCCCTGCAACTGTGAGGTATCGGCCTTGAGGGTCCGCTACAGTCTTCTGTATAGAGAGGGGGCAGGATTTTCTTAGCACTATGGCTACCCCGTTATGTTTCTCTTGCGGAGAGCTGGCAAAGTGGTTAACTTTGTAGTGTCGGCTCAGGAGGGGGAACTGTTTGGCTCGAGTGTAGTGCGTTTCCTGCAGTAGGAGTACGTCGGCTTTGGTTCTATTTGCCCATCTCATAAGTTGGTGTCTCTTAGAGGGGTTGTTTAGACCTTTGCAGTTGATTGATAGGCAGGTCAGAGTGGCTGGCATGCTGGTTGGTGCTGCGATAGACCTTAGCGTGTGGGTTATCTGTCCGCGGGGGGTTGTTTTGGGTTGTGGTGTGTGGGTTGTGGATGGGGGGGGTTAGGGTGGGGTGTGGGTGAGAAGCGCTGTTTTGGGGGAGTGTTTGTGTGGGGTTAGGAAGGTTGAGCCAATGGGGTGGGTGGGGGAAGGTGTTGGGTGGGGCCTGGTCTTACCAGTCAGTTGCCAGGCGTCGAGTGGGCGGTGTGGGTCGGTGTTGTTGGTGTTTGAGTTTTGTGTATGTGGATTTGTTGTTGCCTGTATGTTTTGGTGTGTGTCAAGTGTAGATAGTTGTGTTTGGTTGTTAGAGTTTGTGGGGAGGAAGGTAGTGTGACCGTGTGTCTCCTTCCCCTCTTCCCCGGGCACGAGGTGTCATCTCCACGGGTACGGTGTGTTTGTGGCGGGTTGTATGATTATGTGCTGTGTTGGTGCCGGGTAGTCTTCCGGGTTGTTTGTATGGTAGGGTTCTGGAGTTATGCTTTTTGTGTGTGTGTTTTTGTCCTGTCTGGGGTGTATTAAGATTATTTTTACTGCATATTTCCATTTTTTTTTTTTGCATCATTAAAAAGTTATGATCCTTTTTGTTTTCATATGACTTTATTACAATAGTTTTATAGGGTTATTCAAGTGGTTATTCAAAGTAGTGAAGTAAATTTCAGGCAAAAGTAGGCCACTACTTTGGCCACTGGACACACGTTTACCTTTGATGTGGGTAGCTGTCTAGTGAGCTGTAGTGTTCATTGTACTTAACCCCTAAAGGACACATGACATGTGTGACATGTGTCCTTTAGGGGTTAAGTACAATGAACAATGATTCCCTTTTATTCCAGAAGTTTGGTCCTTACGGGGTTAAAGTCCTCCTCCTTTAACTCTTAATAAACCATATGGCATTTCTAAATGATACAAAATATTGTTAATAAAACTATTCAATGCTTTCCTACATGAAAGACTGAAACTTTATTTGTATGTCTAATGCATAGCTCTGTAGAAATCTCTCTTTGTGAAGCTGTGGTATTGCTACCCAATCTATAGGTGTGATGCATAATTCTGCTGTAGATAGCTCAGATATGATTACAACAAAGGAAAATACAGGATTTCCACTAGCTGATAAATCTATATCTTTCAGCATAGTGACAGCATGCAAAGCTTCAATCTTGTTCTTGTTTTGTTCCTTTGCTTGGCCCACAGTAGGGAGCCTAGAGTGGCATCATCACAATAAATCTTTGCTTATTTCCTCACCTTTAAGGATCACGTTCAGACTGGCCTACTGGAATTACCTAGATACAGTATTTCCCTACATAACTGTTTATACCAATTTAAACTTAGCAAAGGGACTCTGGGCGGTACAGCTATAGACCTAGGGATCTATAAGCTCAGCATCTAGATATACAGTACCATATAGGCTCTGTCCAGTGACCTGTCTCCTAGTTATCTGTTCTATTAATGCTATATACCTATATTTATACGGTCTTTTAAGAGCCATCAGACTTGACCATATATCGATGAATAAAGTCTCTAGGGGGCGGGGCCTGACCTCTGAGCAGAGCAGCCGCACGGTATCACAGCTCCTGCTCCCGGGGGCGTTTTTTACCCACTTACCGACCGAAACAAGCTCCCATTGACCCAAAGCCTGCTACCGGGAACCAAGGGACAGCATAAGCTACCCACTCATGCCAAACATGACACATTTCTAGCCGGCTCCTACCACGCTGCCTTTGCGGCCTACAAGCCTGCACAGCGCGGGATGGCCGCTCTCCTGCCGCTGCAACCAACGAAGACTCTCGGAAAGGGCACCCGTCCCCCCCTCAGACCGGTGAGGGTTATCCCGGTCCACACGGAGACAAACAAACTCACCACACAAACTTGCTTGGTTTAAGCAGCACCCATGCGGTACAAGATGGCAGCCAACAACCCAGTCACTCAGCGGGGTAAGGGGGTACTCGCCCCTGACTGGGAAAAGTCGGCGAATCCCTCCAAGAACAGCACATCATCCCAGCATGATCCAGGTTGGAGAGGGTGAGAGGGCATGGAACAATCAAAGGCCCACTGGGTCTGTCGGCAACACCCCTCCCCACTGCCTTACACTACCACACTTAGGGGCAGATATGCTCCCCCCTGCAGGTATCGGCTAAAGCACCCGGCTGACAGACAGCAGGAACTCCATGGACCTAATGGTCTCACAGGACAATACCCTGCCAGCACTACACTCTGGGTCGGACTCTGACTCCAACTCCTATGACTATTGACCAGTGGCCAACACAGAGAGTATTGGTTACCCCTTGGCCCCCACAGGGGTGTCTCCCACAGAGTCGAACTATACTAATCAATGTTTTAATCTGTATCTTGCTCAATAACTTATGGCACCTCATGTACTTACCTACCTAGCTTGTTTGCTCTGCCTAGTCTACTACATATGACAAACTACTACTTGTCCCACCATACTAGCTTGACTCTAAACTCCTGACATCCAGGTCTAGCATAACGTATATGGCATGCGCGCAGCTCGCAGCTTTATTCACATATGCATTGTTTCCTGTACAACGAGCGCTGCCTTTAACATGCCTTTACTATTATATGACTAGCTACCTGTACTGGACACTCTTGCAGACCTGTTTTTATTTACTTATTTTTATTTACGTTATAAAATAAATGTGTGCTGTTACTCGAAATGCCACGATACCACCAAAAATTGTTGTAACTAAGCTTGTGGACGCTGTTGTGGCTAGACAAGCCTGTACTGTTGATATAAGCACAATACAAAATAAAGAATTAAAAAAAAAAATTTCTCTAGTCGGTGGCCACTCAGGAGCCCTAATATTTAGCATTATAAGACTAGGATATTTAAGAGGTGAGCCAGTTCAGGCTTGATTGCACCATAGAGACTATATACCACCCAATATCTATTTTACTATTTCCACTACAATTTATTTCCTCTATTTTCCAGTATATACTCTATAGGTCTGGATTTCTTCCAAACTTATTTGAGTATTCTTCTTTTCCTATCATTTTGGAGAGGCCTAAGCACTGTTTTTAAGTTCTACAGGGTCCACAGGGCTGCAGTTTAATGGTTCAGGCTTGCCAGGGCTGTTAGCAAAGACTTCCAGCCATAAGAGTCAGGCCTCGACCCCATCGAACTCTTTTTACAAGCCATCAGAACTAATCCTGGTATCTCGGGATTCATGTTCAAGGGGGCAGTGTGTCAGCCTACAAGGACAATATATTACTCACTGTGAAGAAAAGAGCCTTTCATTCGAGACTTTTATTGCCATTCGTGGCTTTTTCTTATGTTTTATTGGCTCAGTAGCTGTCAGGGCCGGACTGGGAAAAAAATTAGGCCCGGGCATTTGTCAATCACAGCGGCCCCCTGAGAAAAGGGTGGGGCCAGAGAGGGTGTGTTTTGTCATCACTAATGACAAGCACGCCCCCTCTCAAAGTGAGCATGTTAGTTCAATGCGCAGAGCCCTGCTGAAGAGCTCTAGCATGGGAAAAAGGCCCTGTATTTGTTCTGCGCAGCGCAAGCAAATTTAATAACATGCTTGCGCTGTGTTTGCTTTTAACTTGTCTCGGGTGTCTCCATAAGTGTTTAGAGCCTGCTTGTGGGATTGCGTGTGTGTTGAGTAAGCTGAGTTTAATTCGTGTTTGTGGTGTAATATGTGTGGCTAGGGGCTGTAGCAAGTGTTTATAGGGGGCATAGTGTGTATAGGGGATGTAGTGAGTGTGTGCATACGGGCTGTAATGTGTGTTTGCTTACAAGGAATGTAGTGTGTGCATAGGGGATCCAGAGTTTGTATGTCAGGAATGTAGTGTGTGTAGGTGGTGCAATGTGTGTAGGGGATCTTGTGTGCAAAGGACCCAGAGTGTGTATAGAGGATTCAGAGTGTATATAGGGTAAGGGATCTAGCGTGTATCTGGAGCGTAATGTGTGTAGTGGTGCTGTAGTATATAATATTGTAAAGCGCTACGGAATCTGTTGGCACCAAATAAATGGCAATAATAATAATAATAATATTATGCATGCTGCACCCCGCATCTCAGTGCCTCTGGGCCGGTAAGGGATCTCCCCACCGGCCCATGGAGGCAAACATCAGGGCCGGCGCTCGGATAGCGCTGGCCCTGCAGGGGCTGGCAAGGGAGATCCTGTGATCTCCCCTGCCGGCCTCGCCCATCGCTGCCCACCGGGCATTTGCCTGGTATGCCCGATGGCCAGTACGGGCCTGGTAGCTGTAACTACCAAACACCGACCACCCCCTGGCTCATTATCTTTAAAGAGAACTGTCTCTCTGTGTTGCCAACGTTCGTATAGCCAAATGCCACGTGTGAGAGAAAATGGCGGCCATCTTGTTTCCACGAAAGGAAGCAGCGGGACTTGGTCGTTGAGTGTCTGGAACTTAAATCGGACACTCGACTTCCCGAACACTGGTCAAAACATACAAACACCTGCTTCCTTTTCCTGAACAGCCAGAAGAGCACTGTTCGGTAGTTTTGTTCCCACAAACCAAGGGAACAATCGCTCCTATGAGCCATGGGGCTCCGTTCGTGTATTTGTTCGTTTTTATGACTTTTCGAAA
Organism: Pelobates fuscus; assembly: GCF_036172605.1. Taxonomy (NCBI): domain Eukaryota; kingdom Metazoa; phylum Chordata; class Amphibia; order Anura; family Pelobatidae; genus Pelobates; species Pelobates fuscus. The sequence continues at coordinate 86,928,363 of NC_086328.1, read as the reverse complement.
TAGACCGACCGCACAGCCTAAATTCATGGAACTGTTTTGGGCAGGAGACTTGTGTGCGGTCGGTCAAATTAGACTTCCATAAAATTTGAAAACTCCTGAAATTATCTGGGTAATTTTTGGATATGTTGGTCACCCAAATCAGGGCTGTTGGGGGATGTGACTTTTATGGGGATATTATGTGTTTTTGGGTACTTTCCAAGTTTTGGGGAAAATATGTTTTTCTGCCTGGAGATAATTGAATTACCAAGTTAGCTGACTCAATTATGAAAAACTCTTTACATACTTTACCCTGGCAGGTATGTCCCATCCCAAAAATCGTGATAATGGCTCACCCCTTCATATGCCCTATTTTGCAGCTGTGGAGGGTGTAGGACAATGGTGGGACATTCACCAGGGAGACCACTAACACCACTAACCAGGTTGCTAGGCAAAGCACATAGTACTCTTTCATCTCTCAGTTAATAATAAGCTCATAACCCTCTCTGGTTAAAAACCTACATGGTCCGAGACGCTCAGCCGAATGGCAACCTAGAAAACTTGCTGCCTTTGAGGGCATATTGAGGACAAGAGACCACTATCTAAACTGTATTACCGTGCCCAAAGAGCTACCCAAGAGGCTAAGCAAAGTTTGCATCAAAATGAAAAGCAGCATTACATATTTAACTAGAGCCCACGGATTGAAAATGTATCTTCCGAAAGATTTTCTTATCTGTCAGCGATCGTAGGGAAGAAGCATTTTACAAGAGAATCTTCAGGTGGTACACCCTCATTGCTTCACTCTATAACCCCAAACAATAAACTCCGCTGGACATGTCAGGTTGAGGAAGCGGTCTACACACTGTGCAATATTCCAGTATCTATATATGTATATATTTAAATGTATGTGTATAATCATTCTACATACTGTGCCTTAATCCAGTTGTTTATCTGTTTTATTTCTTTATTTCTTTTTAAAGGTTTAAAACCTCAACATATAATTTTGATAGGCCAGACCGTGTTTGGCACTGGCAGCCTCGAGTGCGCACATGTGCCATAGGTTGCCTATCCCTGGTATAGGGTATGTTTTCTGATAATAGAGAAGAAGTTTAGGCGCTCGCTATATAACCAGAAAAAAGTGTGGCAGCAGTGAACCAGCAGGATTTCCCAATACCTGCTATTTGTGAACAGAAACACAAAAAATAAATAATGTGGTAAACCGCGCCTAAATAGTGCTCAGAGGTGTAGAATAAATAAATATGTTATACATACATCTCAATCTTGATTAGTACAATTCAGTATGAAGACCTCAAGAGAAACACAAAGAATACAAACAATAGTGCAATATGCTATAATGAATGGATACACATATGTGCAAAATATCCGATAAAAGGCAAACTCACACTTTACAGAGCTGCTAAGAGCTCTGCTGTATATCGCCTGGACGGTATAATCCCCGTCTTAGGATATGTTGATGTAGGTAGTATGGGATATCCAACCTCAGCCACCGTATGTGGGGAGAAAAAACAGAATACAAACTCCAATGGTACAGTATAAAATCCAAACAGGAAATAATAAAATGAAATATCCTACTTACAGTTTCCAGAGCAATAACTTGCTCTGGTAGTCGTGGTTTATGGTGGTATAATCCCCACCAGAGGATATGTAGAAATAGTAGGAATCCAGCAGCACCAGAAAGGATGATGAAATCAAAAGGATGGATAAAAAACTAAACTTTTAATTAAAAATAATATAAAATATATGAATGCAGCTTCCAATCCTTCACTTAACGCGTTTCGCCCAGGTTTGGGCTTTATCAAAAATGTTTTCTGATAGCTATATCCTGTGAGTTTCCCTCTAGCACCACCTCCAAAAGATACATGACGCTAGAGAGTTATAACAGTTTTAGTGTTTTCTGTCGATAAGATTTTTAGGCCCACCATAAATGTCAGCACCAGGCCCAATGGGCTCTTAATCTGGCCCTGGCTCCCATGTTCAAGCAACAATGATGCACACTTTAAAAAAAACAAACAAAACAAACACACAAAAAATAAAACGTATGAGATCTGTGCATCTCCCAGCACAGATCACAAGCATGTATATTCAAATTCTTCATATTTGTAATAGATTAATTCTGTAGTATGCCAGAACAGAGCACAACATGTTTCCTAACATTTAGCTTGGTTAGCATAGTGAACAGACCTTGCAATCTTATCTTATACCATGGACGTCTGTTAATCTCTCACTGTATGTTTCAATTCCCAGTGGTTTTTACATTTTATTTTTCAGCATTTTTGTGTTTTCCGAGCCACGAGATGCCCTTAATCCTGACTGCCTGTCTTCATGTTACAAGTTTAGGGTGTCACCTTTTTCTAAAATGCCTGTCTGTCTAGATGACAAGTCTATAAATGCATCCATCTCTGACAGATCGGTTAAAGAGTAACTGCAGATACCTATTAGAGGGAGACAAATCTCCGGGTGTCTCGAAAGATGTGCTTTTCACTTTCTGCAGTGGTTTCTCGTTTTGACAAGTATATAGCAGTTACTCTGGGAAGCAGATTTGTTTTTTGTCCAGGAACTTTTATTATATCAACCCCCTATCAAACAGGTTTATTCCAAGATTCTAAATATTTCCCTTTTACTCTGGCTGTCCTTGTTTGTCTAAAATGTCTGTGTGTTGATTTGCACTGGTTCCAATAAATGTCTCTTTCTAAATTTGCTTAAGAAAGAGACATTGATAAGACTTAATATCTAGATATCCAGATGTAGCTTGACCAGACATACTTTTTTCTATCTGATGAATTTGTCAGTTTATTTTATTATTAATCATGTCATTGACTGCCTTGTCTCATTTCTAACTTAAGTCTGGTTGTTTCACTGTATCTACATCTCCTGATTTCAGACGGTCTCTTTCCTTGTTGCACATTTGGCACCACACAGCATATAGTGAGGTTTACATCTGTGTCCTTAACAGCTCTCTGTCTCTCTGAAATCCAGAGACAATCGGAGACCTGTCATATACAGGCTGTCTCTTTCCCTGACATGCATTTGGCACCATTTATCTTCTAGTGAGGTTTGTGGCTGTCACCTTGACAGGTCTCTGGCTGTCTCTTTGATTAATGGAAAGGCAAATCAATAAGTGGTTTTAAGCTCAGCTCTTAAAGAAATGATTAGGGAGGTTCTCTCCACTTTCTTGTGCCTCTTATTTGGGGTAAATAATCACGCCATAAAGCTGATTGTAGTATTGACTTTACTAATATCACTGCAAATACACGGAGCAGGAAGAAAGCAGGAATATTGGAGACTCAAACACATGTATATGGATTGTCAGGATCAGATTCAGCGTTCTCGTCATCATCTTCGTCTGTAAGTAGAGAAAGAAGAATCCTGTAATATGAGCATTATTTTTTTTTAATACTCTGACATATACCAAACACATCTCTCAAAAAAAACAAACATGCAATTTTACAATGTAATTTGTTTCTGAGCACAATGAAATGTTAAATCTTGGCTTGAATTATCTTTGTAAAATGTTTCTTCTTCATTATGCTTTGGAAACAAAATTAAATAAAGTTTGGTCTGATCAACTACCAGTATTTTGACATGATTGAGGTGTGATCAGGCACATGGTACTGCAGCCATAGGTGGGAGGTTTGAGAGTCTGAATAAATACATAAAGGCAGATTTAGTAATGCTCCGTTACAAGCAGGGCCAAGCTGGTCATCTCGTAAAACGCTCAGTGGGCTGATATCCTGTAGTCCAAGCATGTCAAACTCGCGGCCCACAATGGATATCTTTGTGGCCCAGCAAGCCGCGAGTACATGCTTACTGTTAAGGCCACGTTGCAGGTGCCTACTCTGCTAAGATCTACCCAGCCGGGGGGACGGGAACCTGACAGCAGCGAGCAAAGTCTGTTCTTCCTGCTCCTCACTGCTCATGTGCGCCCTCTGTGGTGATGCAGGGTGCCGGAATATGATGTCATTCCAGCCCGGCATCACTAAACTGCGAGCTTGACAATGTGCCTGTGGGTTAGAGATTACAGTGTCAGCCTTAGAAGGAGAAAAGACAAGGAGTCAGAGACATGATCCAACAGAGGGGGTGAAAGATCAGGCGAGGAGAGGAAGATCTGGGTATCATCAGAATGCAGGTGATATTAAGAGAGGAAGTTTAAATTAAGAAAAGAAGAGGTCCCCGTACAGAGCTTCCATGAATGGCAACCACAAGAGGTTCAGAGGTGTAGGAGAAACAAGAGAAGAAGACACTGAAGGAGCAGCTAGAGATGAAGTAAGAGAACCAGGAGAGTGCGGAACGACTGAGGCAAAAGGTGGTGAAGGGTGAGGAGGAGAAGAGGATGGTCAACAGTGTTGCAAGTGGCAGAAAGAGAATAATAAGTAGAGAATAATAGCCTTTGTATTTTGCCATCACTAATTATTCATTATCGATTCTCTGTGGAGTGTTTGGAGTGGAAGCCGGATTGATGCGGGTCAAGTAGATAGTTGGAATTCCATAATTGGATAGTTCGCAATTCGAGAAGTAATGGAAAAAATCCAAGGCCATAATTCCCTACTTATTCATCTTGATGGTTCTGCTGCTTTTAACACTTTTGACCCCATTCTCTAGTTTATCCCACCTCCCCTCACCATCTGTACCTCTTTTGGACCCACTCGACCATTCTTGCATTTACCAGATCTGGAAGTATGCAAGAGTTGGAGGCCACCATAAGACAAGGGTAGCACAGTCAGATGAGGAGAGATGTTTCAGTGAGGATCAGGAAATGCCATTAATAAATGCTAATAAAAAAATTATTGTATTATTTTTAATTCTAACAACGTCACCATTTATACACGTAGTTTACCACTGTAATCTTCTGTACACCTAGTTTTTCATATATGTATTTCACCAATATTCCATATACATATAGGTAATATTTTGGCTGATAGAATTTGGATGGTAAATATTTCACTTATACACAACAAAATGTTTGCTTTATAGCCCTTCCTCCCAGCAGTAAATACTTTCACATAACTATGCCTTATCTCTAAGACAAAAAACAGAGGAATGGGGGAAATAATCCACTCGCTAATGGTGGGTGGAATTCACTCCAATTCAAAAATATCCCCTTATGTAAAAAGTACAGTAGATATGGTAAGAACCTTTATAAAGAAAATATATTTGGTAATACTGTATAGTAAAAAATTACCCAAACTAAATGCACCATAAATGTGTATAAACCGTGATGAGGTGAAACAAAATACCCTTATTAAAAGCCCGGATAATATGCTCCTAAAACCATCTAAGTATAGGGAGCAAGTGGGTTAATGGTATACGAGCCTCGAGAGGGTCAAAGTAAAACCACCAATGTCCCTTATGAATAGGTGAAAGCACGGTCTGATCTTGTGCTTATGGAAAGAAAAATATTGTATAGAGCGCTGAAAATAATAATAATTACATAGGTAGAAAACAAGGGATAGTAGGTGCCTTAATTTTTGACCATACAGTATTACCAAATATATTTTCTTAATAAAGGTTCTTACCATATCTATGTTACTTTTTACATAAGGGGGTATTTTTGAATGGGAGTGGATTCCACCCACCATTAGCGAGTGGATTCTTTACCCCATTCCTCTATTTTTTGTCTTATTGATTTGTTTGGGGTCAAGCCCCTAATGCCCCCTGTAACCTCTCTAGAGGTAATGGTGGTGGTTTATTCCGCACCATTACATCTTCATTCTTTTTTCTTTTCTTATGCCTTATTGCTATTTCTGTTTCTTAGGCCTTGATTCACAAATCCATCTAACAGAACATGCAGAGAAACTTCATTCCCACTAAGCACTAGAGTATTGGATGCCTGAGGGAAAATGAAATAACAAAACAGCTTTATAAAACAGGGAGGCAACAGAGAAAGAAAATAATAAAGTGGAGAAGGGGGATGGAAGAGAAGACAGGGAATGAATGTGGAGACTGGAATTCGAGGCAATGAGACATGTCAGTGTCAGGATCGGGACAGGGATCCAACACGCAGAGTACAAACAGTAGCCAGATACGTATACCGGACCTTAGAATGGCCGGATTAACGTAAGTAGTACCGTAGAGAATGGTCAAAGACAAGCCGAGGTCGAGGGTAACAGAAGACAGGTAAGCGAGAGACAAGCCGAATCAAGGAAGACAGAGATAAGCAGAGTAGAGCAAACAAGCCGGGTCAAAACCAAAAGGGATAACTAGAAAACACGAGCACTGAGTGACTAGCAAGCTAGAACCACGACAGGGCAATGAGCTACTGAAAGCAGCACTGTTAAATGCCCTGTTCAGAAAAGTAAACACGCCTCCGAGGCGTCCTGATAGGTCCTGAAGCAATTGAGTGACAGGTCGTTCCGGGTTGGCGTCCTGACGTCGACTTCCGGACGTCAAGCTATAAAAGGGGGTCACTCCCTCGCGGCCGGCTTTGCATGACCGGAATGACCGCGAGGAAGGGGGAAATCAGACCGTCCGGATGGATGAACGGCCAAGTCTCTACCTCTTTCGGAGGTAGAGACCTCAGGTACCCTGACAGTCAGACAGAATTGGAATATAGGAAATGAGTAAGGAAAGGGGTGCTGCAGAGGTTAATGTGAGACTAGGGAGGTTGTGGAAGGAAATTTGATCAGCTTTAGGGCTGAGATTAATTGGGGCATGAAAGGAACGGTGCCAGGAACATCAGGTGAGCGACAGAGAACATTGGGTGGAAGGGACACAACAGCACTAGGTGAAAGCGGGTATGAATTGAGAACTAGTGACATATGATGAATGGTTGGCATGGCGCATAAAATGGAAATATGGGAAGTAAAGGGCAATTTAAAGCATGTCAAGGGGCATTAAATTTATGTCTGGGGAGAAGGCATGAGAATCTTTAGAGAGGCATGTAAGAGACGGATAGGTATGAGGGGAGGTGGGGTGGGATGGATGTCAGGGGAATTACATTAAAGACGGTCAAGGAGAGGCATGGGATGGATTACAGGTAGCATAAGAAGAATGTTTGGGGGAAGGAGAGTCATGTATATCACATGGTAGGTCAATGGGAGAAAAGGACATTAAATGAATGACAAGCAGACATTAGATGGTGGTGGAGGCATGAAATGGGTGCTGAGCAAAAAAACAGGTAAAAGTGCTGTGATATATCTGGCTTGGGAGGGACATAAGATGCTTGGCAACTGGCATGAGAAGGCTAGCAGGGGAGGTGATCATGCCACAGACCGCAAAATGGTGAGTGCAGTGAAGGAACATCAAATACAAGACTGGAGCACCCACACTCGCGCATGGCATCCTTACAGCATTAATAGTAAATTGCATGATATCCTCGTCGAACCAATGATTTTGACAAGGGGTAAGAGAGCAGTCAATGAAGTCTTGTTATGGGCCACCCATCTAGTGCAGATCGTTAGTGAAGTTATGTTAGGTGAGATATTTCAACCAGGCTGAAAGAAGTGGACTCTGGTTTGAACTGGTCACATTCAACCGTACTGCCTATTCTGCCTCGATGCTCAATGGTGGATCTGAGTACAATGTGTGTGACCCCAGATCAGAAGTTCCATGTAAGGAGTAAAAATAAAATACATAGCAGGAGCATAAACAGCAACCATCGACCAGATGAGAGATGACAAAGCAATGGCCTAAACAACCTTGGAAGAAAACCTCACCAAAGAGTTCCTTCTATAGGTAAGTATTCAATGTCAAGCTAATAATACAAGACAATTAATGCAATACAAAAAGCAAGACCAACTTGTTTCAGCAGAAAATTATTTCCATTATAGAAAACATTCTATTAATGTGAGAATATCAATTATGTGTCTGGTTAGAAATATTTCTGCACTTGCAGAAGTAGATTTTCTTAAAATGTCATTAAAATGGCTTATGTTATAGTGTATTGCACGCAAACATGTTCCAACGTATTGCTGTGAGCATGCAAGCACACACACAATCTATTGCTACGTTTTCATGACTCACACACCAAGCTCTTACCACTCTCCCTGACTGAGGACATAGTCTGTTTCAGGCTGAAAAAGCAGAACATGCTTTAATAAAAGACCTATTCATTACTCTTTCCGTAGAGCATCATTTAATCTCATTCCTGATGAAGCAGGTAAGGCAAAGTGCAGTTGTGGCTGTCCCCTACTACTTTAATGGCAACGTACTGCAGTTAATGCTCACCCAGTCTCCACTCCTTCAAAAAGTCGTTAAAGACCAACTTCTTCATAAAAGTGTATCAATTAAACTGTTAATAGCTCCTGACTGATTCCTCTTCTGCAACTGTCACTAGTCTAATACTATCCTTACCTTTTGTGTCATTTTACTCCACTCCCTCTAGCATGTAAGCTCATTGAGCAGGGCCCTCAACCCCTCTGTTCCTGTTTGTCCAACTCGTCTGGTTACAACTACATGTCTGTTCGTCCACCCATTGTAAAGCGCTGCAGAATCTAATGGCGCTATATAAATATCATAATAATAATAATAATTTGCCAGCCTGTGGAATTAATGCTCATAGGTGCTGGGATTGTATATTTTTCCTGCACCCCGTTCCATTAACAGTTAATTGGACAGACAGGAGAGATCTGTGCTTTTAAAGCACATAATTCACTGCACTTAAATCTAAATACACATTTTTTTTTCCACCAGTCATGTGTACAGTATAGGTGGGTGACTAATCCCCCACTTTACAATGGTTTATGAGCAATCATAGTGGAAACATTCTGGCAGTCAAATGTTCTGATCTAAAAACAATATTTTACAAGACGTTGTCATCTTATCCTCACAGTATCTGTAACATTGACAGTACAACAAGAGATACAAAGTAAATTTAGTGAAAACACAAAAAACATTTATTAAAACCAACATTATGTTCGGGGCAGGCAGCAGACGACCCAATGAAGCTGCCGTTGATGTAGTTACATCTCTGGCAGCATAGAAGTTTAAACTCTGTATGTGCGACGTTTCAAAGTGTAACGCAGCACATAAAGACTCCAGGCACCATGACCACTTCAAATCCTTGAAGGGGTCACGTTGCTTAGAGTAACCCTTCAACACAACTGAGCTCATATATGCTACATAATATTGCAGTGTTCCACTGGCACTTTCTCACAACCTCTCCAGTGACAGAGTGCTACTCTGCCTATCAAAAACAGTGTGATTAAAAGTATGAAATGGTTCTAAGGGGTGCCAGATTTATTTTTAGGAAAAGGCAGTCTCCCCTGATTTTGTGGGGTTCCTATATTGATTTCAAGACCTTTCCCTCACTTATAGCCATGTCTTACAAAAAGAGGAAAATGGACAAAGTATGGGGATCGTATTTTTAACACCTCATGGAAAATCTTATTGAGGTCTAATAATTAAAGGATTTTTGTGAAAATCTATACAGCTCTAGCGTAAGAGGCCATTTGAAAGGTACCCACTGAGTACATTGTGTGTGCGAGATTATGCTGCAGGGTCATATTCCTAGCAGTTTTAGTCAGTCTCTTGTGCCAGGTTTAATCTTTTTAAGTATTTTATTTATCTTGAACATAAGGACACGTTTGCGTCTATAAAAGCCACCACTCCTCTCTCATACTTAGGTGCTGTCTGATTAGATCTCCAGCTCAATTCAATGCATAGTTCAGTTTCTGACACATCGAGATCAATTGCATAAGGCGCATTCTCTGCTTGATCAGCGATGGCTATTGTGTTCTTGTCCTCTATTGTTTGCAATACAAGTTAGAGTGGAACTCGACTGAAACGTACAGTGGAGCGCTACAAAGATAAGAATGGTGTCCAAAACATGTAGGACTTTATTCCAAGAACACACAGAATTTTTGTTCGAGTTTGTCATTTCTCTGCACTCATTAACGCTTGGCTTAAATGACAAAAGGATTTGTTAAAACATTTCAGAGTACTTTTTTAGCACATACTGCCACTCACCCAGAGGAAAATATTCAGGAAATTTCTGAAGATAAATATCTTCATCCTTCTTCAGGAAAACACATATGATGACTCGGTCAAACTGAGGACAAAATCAGATGCAAGTAGACTGTGAATGTACACGTACAAACGATTATATACAAAGATCTATCAATTGCTTTGCATATATACAGGTTAGGGCATAATATTGACTAGTCCTGTCACTGCAATGGAATGCCATGTACATTTCTCGGCCAGTGTAAAGGTGGAACGTTGTTTGTGATTTATAAACATGCAGTACTAAGTTCGCCAGGGGGCTGTTTACCACATTTCCCATAATAATGGAATATTTGCAGTGCCAAGGTTAACCAGCCACCACCGTCACATCTTACATTTCCTCTCCCATTCTTTCTCTTTCATTAACTCCAGTGCTGAATCCCACAGATCTCATTTTCTGCCTCGATGTTTCTCAATTATTTTAGTACTTCTACTTCCTTTATGTTTTTCTTACCATGACCATCTTATTTAATTCAGTTCTCTCCATCACATTTTTTTTTATTTTTTACAATTTGCTCATTTTCTTCTCTTCTTCTTTTTCCTCACCCTCTATCTCCGACCATCTTTTTTCCATTTATTCCCTCCATATCACCACGTGTATTATATTTCCATTCTTCTCCCTCACTTCACCCAATGAGTGTTATTCACTAAACTCCGAATTATTCAGATTAAATAAACACCCCACACACAAAGTGCTTTAGCATGCTGATGTGAATTATGTGTAAAGGTTATGTCCTCTTTTTTCCATTTTACAAAAAGTGCAGATTTCAATAGAAATTAGAACTTTTATAAGTTAACCTTGTTACACCTGCTGACTAACAGACAACAGGTCTAGTAACTTTCTGGTTGCTTAGCTCAGTGGGGCTACACTCAAAATACAGCCATTGCCCATAGCACCTGCTTTGCAGATAATTCTAATTTTGCTGCATTAGGAAGTCTGTGATTGGACAGCCACAGGAAGTCTGGGCGGGGTTAGAAGGGGAGGATTTGCAAAGGCAGCAGACAAGAGATCTGCAGCTTTTGCAAGCGATATTTAAATATATCCCCAATGACAATAACTGCATGCATATTTTCATTAGGGGAAAGTATACTAAATAATGATTTTTTTAAAATAATTGTATCTGGGCAGTGGAGTGTCCCTTTACAATAACTCCAAAGGGAAACACTGCAACAAAATAGCCAAGGTTTGATTTTGGAGAGTTGGATAATTTTTCCAGATTAGTTATTTTTGCATCAGTTTCTCATCAACTCTTTGACTTTGACTATGCTCATCTCTGAAAACAACCTAGAGGAAGAAGATGGCAGCAGATGTGTGGATAGGCTTAGGACAAGTAAACCTTCCTTCCACTGCACCCCTTGTCCACCTGACCCTAACCGGAGATGCAAAATATGCAAAGACTCCCAAAAGAGACAAATCCGCTTTAACTCATTCATCATAGCTGGCCACTTGATCTATTGAAGTATAGCACTATACCACTTAAAATCAGGGAACCCTCGCCTGCACTGACTATACAAAGACAGAAGAATATGTCTTTCTGCATCATGGAGTCAGGATATCAGCTTGATGAGCAAGGTATATTAAATACAATTAAATAATTGTGAATGGGGACAAGTGGAGATAATCTTGTTCACTCACTTGTCATATAACATAGTTACTGTATCCAAAACAATAGAAGGAAATCATACAATATAAATACTCGCTCTTCTTTTGTTGCTAAAAATAACATTGGATCGCACAGAAACTGGAAAATGATGTGGGTTACTGTTCAGATTACTTCCTCACAAATAATATACTGTAATGGTTTCTGACAGGTATGTACTCGCCAACGATGCGCAGTCTCCAGTGACATTCACCAGCAGAAACCTACCAGTGCATCAAACTCATGGATGCACCTATATCCTCTGGAAATGCAAATAATATTCCAGACATCGTTATAATGTGCAAACTGTTTCATTTTCTGAATTTAGGCATCCCTGACTTGGTTTTTTGAGCTTCTGTTTTCTTGGTCATCCTTGAACTACTTTCCTCCTCGGTCATCCCTTTTTGGCTTGCCCATGCCTATGTAGTAGTTGGCAATTTTCTTTACCATCGTTGTGTTCAGCCTGAACACTCTAAGGACTGAAAATATGCCCCTTACAGCCCAATTCTTCTTTGTTAGGTTTTGGTACACACTTTGCAAGTTGGATCAGGTGTATTCCTGACATATACACTCCACTGCTTTCCTGCAGGTGTGTCTAGGCTTTGTATATATTTATTGTGTGTGGTCAGTAGCGGACAAACGAAGACTAGCTTCAGGCTAGCTGGATGAATACTTGTCCATGTCAGCTTCCCTAGACCAGGTGGAAATAAACTGGAGAATATAATACTGCCTCATTGATTTTGAAGCTGATTACTCTGACAGTTGGAGTGTTCTACAGCTTAACTGTCTACTGGTTGGCTGTTTATATGCTAGGATTCCCATGATGGATAATTCCCAGGACTTGTGCAATCGCCATTTGCAGTGTACTTAGAAAGGGTCCATGGGTCGTTGTTTTCATGGATACTATATGTACTTTACTTTATAATGCAGGATTTTAGGACAAGCCTGAAGACACACATTCTATGCGGAAGGGATGGTGGGGTTCTGGTCCCTCATGTAGAGAGAATTGAAACTCTAACTGCAGAACAGAACACATTATCACTTCACTGTTTATGTTGTAATATCTTGGACTGATCACTTAATGCTTGATGGACTCGTAGTCTGCCAAATAGTTATGCAAAACTTTCTGTCTGAAGAAAGGACAATTATACTTATTTTGCTGTAGAAGCAATTTTCTTTTCTTGGCTGGAATTATAGTCTGCAATATTTGTTTTCACTTAACAGGTCAAAGTGTCCAATTCCAACTCTAAAACAATCCAGAATTAATTTATTTTACAGAGAGTCCCATCTGCACTATGTTACCCAGAACCCACGAGGGGAGAGAGTGAACTACAACAATGAAATGCAATCTGTAGACAGGTAGGTATGGATTTTGCTTCATGTCATTTAGCAGCCAAATCCAGTTAGTTGTAAAAGGAGACATTCTATAATATTCAATACAAACATTATGGCCATTACTGCAATCTACAGTACAAGTAACTCATATAGAACTTTACCCACTTTGCGTACAGTAGGTATATAATCTTAAAGTGGCACTGACAGTTTTATGTTTTTATAGAGATACAATAGTTTGTTTTTTTTCCAATTCTTTATTTTTGGTTGAGAAACAGCATAACACCGTGGTGCAAAATGCAGAATTCCACAAAATTTTGACAACAATAATAATAAGGTGTTATTACATAATACCAATTACATTGACTAACGCAAGAATCATAGCATTTCTATCTAGGTATGCCCCTAAGTGAGCCGTCTCATCCACTTTGTTAAATATGCGCTTAACGAAAAAAATATTTTTTTTGAAAATATGAATGGATAGAGATTCCCCTGACTCTTGCCATAGATATTATAGAACTCTGAAGAAATGCCCATAATGCAACAAACTCCAAACGGTGGATATTTACTTCATCCCTGATTATCCATGTGCACTCACACGTACCCTGCGTAGCTATATCAAGGGACAGTCAGAACCAGAGTAGGGTATGAGAAAGAAAAGTAGGAAGAAAAGACTGAAAAAGTCATCATATATGAAAAGCTGTCTTTGACTTTGTTGGAATTTTAAAAAAAAATTCTGATGTAATCAAAATATGTACATTAGAAAAGGAATCAAAGTTACGATCTTTGGTTTTAAATGGCAGGATTTGGCAGCAAAAGCTCTGCACATTGCCAGTCGTTGGTTGCCTATGGCATCTAACTGCGCAGGCACCTCATTTAATATACTTGTCCTTCACTGGAAAACAAAACAAATTAAAAAAACAAAAACTAAAAATCTATTAATAATTGCAAAAAATAAAGGGCTCCTGATGTCAGAGAAGCCTTCACCTTTGCCCTTGCTATAAGAGTAACCAACACATCTAAAAAACTGCCTGTCAGCTTGTTGTATTCCACCTCCACAGACCATGCCCATCTGCATTCCAATTTCACAGATACTATGCACATGTTGATAACTCGCATATGATTCTTTATAAACAAATGCTTGTTTTCCTCTTTCTAGAATCCAACTTTTGGTACTCACCTTATCGGGGCTTTCTTCCAAACAATTCCTTATTGTGTTGAGAGCCACATCAGCTGCATCCTCCGATGGATACCCTGCATTGACAGATTAATTATAAATATGCATTTTTACTGAAAATAGTGTAAAGTTGAAATAAACAACTATTTATTAAAATGGAGTATATATATATAAGTATATATATATACACTCAAATTTTAGAAATAGTTGTTTATATGTATGTAGTGTGTATGTATATATTTAAATATTATATATTATATATATATATATATATATATATATATATAAAACACACACATACATACACACATACATACACACACACACACACACACACACACACACACACACACACAAACTCACCATATATTCCTGTGGCAATGCAGGGGAAAGCCTGGACAATGGAGATAATTAGGCAATTATTACACCATTACAGTAATTGTCAGTTGTGGTATTAAATCACTAAATGCCAATGTTGCTGAAGCTATTACACTTATTGTTCAGAAAGTACTATTTATCTAGAATAGTACAAATAATAGCAAACACAAGTACTGACACATATCTGTGCTTAAAGAACCATTAACAATGTTTAGTTAACAGATCAACACACGCCTGGTGACCTTAAGGCTTATTGTCAAACTCTCTTGACTTCATACATATGTAAGAGCCATTGATCCTGCCTAGAGAACAGATATATCTCATCAGAGTGGAATCATAGCAAATAAAAGTTCTCCAGGTATGGAGAGTCAGCTGTATTTAAGGCATACCACAAGTCAGTCCATTGTTGATACTTTGCAAGGTTCTTTTAAAGCAGGTGATGCCATATTGCTTCAATGGAGAAAACCCACCCCCCGATATTCACACAAATATTCGAACGACTACTGATTTTGTTTTAGACTGGGCAAGTACCTCCTTCTACAAAGATAAGCAGACAAAGTTATCCCCTTCTTACAATGCAGCTGTTATTTAGGTGCAATATCCCAATACTTATCCTGGAACTTCCTTGAGCTAAATAATGGAAAAAATAGTTGGATCCCTCAGCAGTGGGAAATTAATACTCTCAACCAATCGAACAATAACACCTTTATTGAATCTACATATAAAAATAGCACATGGGCAGGTCTGTTCTTTGTGTCTCTCCCACGTTATCCTTGACATATTCTATTTTCTATAAAAAATATAGTGTTTTCTGTGCACTGATTGAAGTGGTCTATTTGGATGGTAGTAACAACATGTACCAGTACTCCAGCATTAAACATTAGTAGTCAACAGTGTAAAATATCCTTAAGGTAAAATAAAAAAAAATAAATAATAAAAAACAACTTAAAAATCATAATGTTTGAACATACCCTGTGGGGTTCAATAGGAATTATGATTAAGTGTTGCATGTAATCACATACATTTCATTTTTTCAGCTTTCTGCACTTTTTAGTTAAAGGATTTTTTTTTCTGGCAAGATTGAGCTGGCATGTGGCTTTTCTGTGGATTTGAAAGACTATGGAATAGGCATTTAACCATAATTTTATGGTCCTTATTAAAGTACACTATTGTTTTAATATGGCAATACATAGACGTTATTCCCTTATTTTGTCCCTTAAAATAGACAGTCACTAGATGTGCTTCCTGGAGTCTCATGGAGTTTGACTCCCTGAAGCGCCCCTGGACGTCCTCACACTCTGCATGGCCACATCCAGTGGCAATGCTTCTATGGTGAAAGGCTAATGCTCTCACCATGCAAGTGCATTAGGTCCCCCCCATCAGATGATGTTGGAGTAGGCGTACCTCGGTGCTGGAATTGAGTAAGTGAATAAAGGATTATTTAACCCTTTACAATGCTTTGAAGGGGACCACTTTGGCAGATGAACACAGTGTTAGAAATACATGTTGTATTCCTAACACTAAAGTGTTCCTTTAAACCCTATCAACTTGTTATGGGTGGTGTTCTCAGGGACATACGATCAAGGGGGCTACCCCTTTTGGCTCGAATTAAGAAATGCCATGGCACTTTACATGACCAAACGTTAAGCAGTCTAGTAAAAGAAGATCCAAACACTGAAGCTTGTCCAAAGATGCAATTAATGAGCATCATGACCATGGGGACACTGACAAGCAGAAATGTAAACATGTTCACAAGAGATGGTGTATCATCATTTGCTGTACAAATTACAGGTAGCGAGATGTTGTGGAACTGCAACTCAAATCATATGTATGAAAACTTAGAATCGTGTAGTGGACACTAGTTCCCAACATGAGTTCGCCAATAATGTTAGCCCTGGACAAGACTTTTCAACAGCCACATCATGTCTCTTAAGTTGTGATTTGCTCAAAGTGGTCTTGATTATATAACAGAGCTCTCAAGGGTTTTAGTAAGGCCCCATTCTACCTGCAAAACTCATAATTGTATTACATTACAGAGCTCATTTACCTTCACTCCAGGCTAAACTCCTGAAAATAAAGTTAATTTTAACATAACAAATGTGGACAATGGTGACATAGGGCTCAGTATAACATAAGAAAATAAATATCAATATGTGCATTAGTGTCACATACAAATGTCGTTTTTTTTCGTCACCAATTATTGTTTTACTACTGTCCTACAAATGCGTTTTAAAGTGCTGGTTAGAGGACTTTGGAGCCCCTTCTTGGGACCAGCACTCCACTGAATGTACTCAGGTTTTAAACCGTTATATATTCTTTTGTCCTGCAAGACCACTCACTCCTGGTTTTAAATTTTATGCAACTATGTGTCCTACTTGTGGATGTGGAAAAAGTGTATTAAACACTTATTTTTCTTGTATATCTAAATGCTCCCATTTCTTATTGGAAAAAACGTTACATACTGTTGTCATCTGAAGCTCATTTTCCGTAATAAAAGCAATTTTATATACAAAATTGTACGAAAGTAATTACAATATCCTAATTCAAGGCCTTAAGACTTGACAAACTCAATTCAAACAAGTCTAAAAATACATAACATTACTTCCTGCATTTTACCATTAGGGGTGCTAATGTACTGCAAAACCACAAGGTGCACAGGAAAAAGAAACGAGAAAAAAAATACAGACAGCTGCAGAACAACATGAGAGACAGTGAGAAGAAAAAAAAATACTGAGAAAGCACTTTGGTGGAACAAAAGGTGTAAAAGAAAATCATCATATTCAGCACGAGAAAGCATAATTGAGAGTGATGAGAAAAAAAAAATGGTTTTTCTGATTCCTATTTATCTAATTCTCCAGTTTTCAGAGACAGAAAGTGGGCGATGATAAGGTTGAGAATGGCACGTCTTATTTATAAGGTTGAGAATGGCACCTCTAATATATATTTGTTTATTTCTAGTGGTTGAGATACACCAAAACATACTGGTACCCTCCCACCCCCTCATTCCATGGCTCGCTCACCACACTTCGTAGCTTATTCTCTTCGGCCAATCTCAGACTATTCTTGTAACATTTCTTCAGCTCTTCCTGGTCACTGGGCTGTGGGTCGCCCCTAGCCACTGGACCCACCGCATGAATGACACCTTGGATGTCAGAAATAAACAAGAAAATTGTGAATGACACTTTTAGCAAAAACCGTACCTAGCCACTGACATTCATGTAATTCAGTCAAAGTGAAGCACAGGCTGTACAATATTACAACTAGTATTCGAAGAGATCATATGAAGACCTACAAACACAGAAAGGGGAAACAGAAAATTTTAGGAAGCTCAGGAGTTAGAATTAGCTGCCTTTTGCTAAAATGGGAATTTGCAGAGGACTGACAAGGCTATATCACACATTTTACTCCAGAATAGCCAAAATGGATAAATCTTCAACTTGCAAGCTATTTTGCAAATGAATTGAAAAACAACCAATACAAACTACTTAATTCACACAAACCATGAATAGTGTGATATAAAGGTTTTTTGTTTTTTTAGCTCGGCTATTTTAAAACTTAAAGCTTGCAATTGCCTTCTCAATACCACATGATTCTAGATTTAAGATAAAATAACAGTCATATTTTTATTACAGATGTTTTATGTTCTTGGTACTGACAAGTAGAGATGAGATAGAGATTTTATTTCTAGATTAGCCATTTTTGGCCTTAACTTTGTCATTTCAGTCTACTACAATTTACACTTTAGTGAATAAACCTGTTCTATCAACACAGATCTGAGCCCAGGTGGATGACTACTAGGTGTGGAATATTGATTGGTTTATCTTTCATCTGTTTATCTACATCGCTATAACGCTGGAAAAGCATCAGAAAATATGCCGTCCAAAATATCTGGAGTGCCGAAGGTTGACTACCCCAGCTATAGAGGAGAAAATATGGGATCAGACTTACTTTTGGCAGGCAGAAGGTAACCACATGTAATTTTGGCCTCTCCGGTGTCACAGCCATTGAGAGTGCTGCATTCCAGTTTCAGGAGAGGACCCGCTGCATCGTGAATGCACCCATCCACTGGAGAGCGTCAAGGAGAAGTGTTCAATGTGGGACAGACACCATACAAAGTAAAGAGATGAGGGTCAAAACAGAAAGGATGAATGTAGCAAAGCAATGAAAGAGACAGAGAGACAAGGAAGCGAAAGACTGAAATGAATTGAAAGTGGAAAAACAGACTCAAATCCTGTATTAGCAGCATGCTAGTTTTCAGCACCAGGGACAGAGCTACTAGTATCGCCCAGCAATATGTACAAGGTTCAATATGTGTTTTATTTTTTTATTTTTAAAACTCTGCTCCGAATGAAGTCTACATTCACACATCAGCCAAGTAGGATATTGAGTCAAAGTGAATTTAAAATCTTGGGTCAAAATATCTAAACTGAAGTTTAAATAACTTTGAATCCTCACTTTAGAGAATGGTGCTGCTATAAAGGTGATACCTTTGTGTGACAGAATGATGTACATAGCTAATCATCTTCCTCATCATCTACTGAGAGGCTTAATGTTCTCTCACAAGCCCTCTCAACCTTCAGTCTCTAATCACTTGTTCTTTCACTCCATATTATGATATTCTTCTGTGTTATTAATCAGCGAGTTGTATTGGAAATGCTGAGTTTACGTTATCCATTACCACCTTGTAATAATAATATAATGCTTTATTATTATTTTAGTTAATACACAGACATTTATATTATTTTGTCTAAAACAGTTTTATAGACTTTCTCATGGTGTCTCAATCATTACGCATTTTAGATGCATTTTTGTTTTGTCCCAATACTTTCAGGTGTTCACCGTTCTTTCTGCTTATTCACTCTGTCTCCATCATGTTATGAATCCTCTCTCTCTCTCTCTGTTGTGCTCTGCCATTCCCTCCCTTGTGGGACACAATTAAATATCATCTCATGAATTGGTTCTAATCTGGTAACTTATAATTTAGCTGGAAATCAAATCAACAACATAGAAGGAGCAGCCAGCTTCAAAAGAAGCAGAAATGTCATGAAGGGAAAAAAACAAAACACAAAATCAGAGCGCAAAAACAAATAATGTCTAAAACCGTGTTTACTGACTCACGCACGTAATACACAACCTCGTGCTTACTGCTCTAAACATCTACGTTACTTGATGCCAACTTGCAATAATGCACAAATGAAGGTTAATCTGAAAATAAGAAGGTCTTGTATCTAACATGATCTGCAGACAATAGTTCTTAATTTCCACAGAATGCTTTCTTAGTACACAGTTGTAAACATTCGGTAACTAGAATATTTAGATAGAAGACCAGATTTTTTTTTTATCTACTTTATTATGCCTGCCTCTCAAATGAATTACACGTTTCTATCTGGAATAAAACAAAACAAAAAATAAATAAATCACAAAAAACAAAAGCCCACGGGACTGGATCACTAAACTGGGGACTATGGAGAGCTGAAAAAGTCCTACCAAAATAGCTTAACGTATGGTTTTGTGAATAAATCGGTTGGGGGAGTGGATTAATTAAATGTTTACATAAAATGCAACATAATATGTTTATATGTGTAACAATTTATCAAAAAATTTAAAAGTGGGAGGGGGTGGGAGGAAATCTGTCAATTTCACCATATAACAAAATTATATAGCTTGCACGTCTTTCTCATTTGGATGGTTTGCAACAGACAACTTCTGTTCTGGCATTTGTTACAGTACTATTGGACATGGCCACATTAAAATGCTTCCCTTATATTCCCTTTGCCAACTCTGAAATACTATGGCATCTCCTTTGGACCTATCAAACCCTGATTAGTCAGTTATGGGATATTGACTATGGCTTCCTCCATGCACACAAATGGATTTTGCAAACAGAAAAATATTTCCTATTACATTTTGTGAATTATTTATTTTTCTGCAATTAAAGTATGGGCTTCCTAGTTGAAGAAAAAAAATTGTAGACTTTATAGTTCAAATCAAAGCAGGATTAACCACAAGGTGAAATTAGGCGGTCACTTAGGGTTCAGGAGTTAGACAGACAGGACCCGGAACCATGAGATTGCTTGGTTTCATTAATCATTCCTTTGCAAAGAATAAACAGGGGGTTCCAACCTGGTAACCTTACGAAGGCTCTGTGGGATATTAATCCTTATCTGGCTCAAATGTAGAATGCTGCTCTGGTCAGTGCAGATGACCCCAGTTATCATTTTTTGGCTTCTTTTCTTACCCTCACTCTTCTAGTCTTTTCACCTCCATTTTGCTGACATCACACTTATAAAACTCTATAATTTGTATTTTATTGGAACTTTCTTAATTGCACTGTTGTATACTGAATTTATTACTTGCCCCAATAAAAGGAGTAATTTCTTTTAATACATACATATAAACAAAAGAAAAGTAAACATTAAACATGAATGCTTAAATCTAGAAAAAGCCCAGCAAATTGCCTCTCCAAAATACAGCCAAATTTTAGTACTACCCGTAGAACAACATTTACTGGAGGAATGGAGCAGAATTATTATCTCCCTCTTCTTTTTTCCTATGTCTGTTGAGGAAAACTATATAATTAAATCAAAACTGTGTAAGGGCCGAACAATTTGCCCCAACAGCTTCCTCCACCTCTTGGCTTGTTGGGTGGAAGTTTATTAACAATGGTGAATGGTCTAGAATCACCTAATCCAATTATTTCAGTGCCATGGGAAGCACAAGTTCTCTGTACCCAACTCTGCTAGAATATAAGGGCCTTCAAACCCTCATACCTCAATAAGTATAAATCCCCACCTCATCACTACAAGACCAGATGATGCCCTATCCATTGTACACAGTACTGGTACCAGGAGAATAGGCATCCCCTGGTCCTTAATTCACTGGCCTGTGGAGTGGTGGACAATGCATAATGGTAGACTGGGTGATCCCCTAGCTTTCTTTGAGTATTACTAGATTCTTAGTCCAGAGCAGGTAAGCTGGTAGGAAAAGGTAAGAGAAACTCCAGGATAGAAGGTTGTGGCTGTTTAGATTAAGAATTAGAAAGAGAATTAGGGTTAGTGGTCTGTTTATTGGGATAGATACAATAAAAGTAAGAAGGGTATCTGACAAGGTCAGAGAGGGACCAGCCATTAGCTATTAACCCCTTAAGGACTAAACTTCTGGAATAAAAGTGAACCATGACATGTCACACATGTCATGTGTCCTTAAGGGGTTAAACGCCTTGAGGCTAATGTTAAAAGAATACTCTAGGGGTCGGAGCCTGATCATCATTGCGGATGGACGATTGAGTCTCTTGCTCTCCCTCTCAGGAATTACATCTAGCTACAATCAGCACATTTAACCAGGCATCCAGTCGCCAAACAGACACCACTAGCCACCCACAGGTTTACCCGACCAGCAACACCATGGGGGGCACACAAAAAAAAAAAGGCACGCCATCAGTGGCCAGAATGTTCCAGGCCCAGAGAGAACAGGGGCCAAGGCCTACAGGAATCTGGCTCAGACTCTGACTGCAGCAAAGTAACAGTGGTACAACAAGCCCCGCTAATGAAACAAAAACTCTGTTGCATGCTACAGGAGGCCACCGCAGAATTTAAAATACACACAGCAACAGAGCTCGAAAGGCAAATATCGGGCTTCAAGGAAGACCTCAACGCCTTAACGGAACGCACCACCCAGGCCGAAACAGACATAATGAGCCTAAATGCAAAAAACACACAACACAGACAGGATATATTTTACCTGAGTGACAAGCTGCAATTCCTGGAAGATAACCTTGAGGATTTGAACAACAGATCCAGGAGGAATAATATACGAAATCCATGACCTTCCAGAAACAGTACTGGCCCACACTCCAGGAGCCATTTCAAACACTTCAACCAGACACCACAGCTCAGGACCGGGAAATAGAAATGGCTCATAGAGCCCTCCGACCACTGGCATTTAACACCACAGCCACAAGAGATGTAATTGTAAGACTTCACCACCAAGGAACGGCTCATGGCAGTCGCAAGGACTGCACCACCGAAATATCAGGGGCAAATGCTAGCCTTTTTTCAAGACCTGGCAACCACAACATTGAAGAAGAGGAGAGAACTCAAACCACTCACAATAGCTCTAACCCAGCAAGGACTTAAGTACCAATGGGGACACCCATTTAAACTGACGGTCCGGCAAGGGGAACAGGAATACATCCTTCATCACCCAGCGGAAATGGAGGACTTTGCCTCAACACTGGGCCTCACACTTCAAGCGGCAGACCAAATCAACACCAATAAAATAAGTAATACCCCGCTCCCTCCAAGACAACACACAAGAAAGAGACAACCCCAGCAGCCCAAAGGCCCTGTTCAGGGCCCCACCGGACGAACTTTGATCATATCCTTTCCAGGGAGCCAAAACTCCAACAGCTCCCAATCAGGTTTAGACAAAACATGCATATTGTTTAGATTAGGCACTTTTTACATGTTCAATTACGTTATAGCATGGGCCATATATACCCCGGAATCCATCAGGCTTGGGACACACAGGGCATATTGTTTAGCTTTATTGTAATGTCGGCACTGAACAGGCGCTTAAATATCTAGAATATCTGGCACTCTGAACGCCCTATATGTACAGGGGCCATGTGTAGAGGGCCAACATATCCCTGAGCCAAACACATAGTATTCAAAGGTTAGCCTTGACACGGTTTGATCATTTAAACACACTGGGGTGGGAGCCAATGTGCCCCGGAGACTACCAGGCCTAGGACACACAGTGCATAATGTCTAGTTCCCATGTTTCGTTATAGCATTGTTAGGGCATTTGAGCGTCTACAAAATTTGGTAATTTGCACGCCCCAAAGGTCCAGACATCTCATGTAGAGGGCCACCATATTCCTGAGATAACCTAGCCTCAAAAACACAGTATTCCTTAGTTAAGTCCAGCACGGTTTAAATGTTCAACCACACTGTAGTGGGAGCCAATATGCCCCAGAGTATACCAGGCCAAGTACATACACTGTGTGCAGAATTATTAGGCAAATGAGTATTTTGACCACATCATCCTCTTTATGCATGTTGTCTTACTCCAAGCTGTATAGGCTTGAAAGCCTACTACCAATTAAGCATATTAGGTGATGTGCATCTCTGTAATGAGAAGGGGTGTGGTCTAATGACATCAACACACTATATCAGGTGTGCATAATTATTAGGCAACTTCCTTTCCTTTGGCAAAATGGGTCAAAAGAAGGACTTGACAGGCTCAGAAAAGTCAAAAATAGTGAGATATCTTGCAGAGGGATGCAGCACTCTTAAAATTGCAAAGCTTCTGAAGCGTGATCATCGAACAATCAAGCGTTTCATTCAAAATAGTCAACAGGGTCGCAAGAAGCGTGTGGAGAAACCAAAGCGCAAAATAACTGCCCATGAACTGAGAAAAGTCAAGCGTGCAGCTGCCAAGATGCCACTTGCCACCAGTTTGGCCATATTTCAGAGCTGCAACATCACTGGAGTGCCCAAAAGCACAAGGTGTGCAATACTCAGAGACATGGCAAAGGTAAGAAAGGCTGAAAGACGACCACCACTGAACAAGACACACAAGCTGAAACGTCAAGACTGGGCCAAGAAATATCTCAAGACTGATTTTTCTAAGGTTTTATGGACTGATGAAATGAGAGTGAGTCTTGATGGGCCAGATGGATGGATTGGTAAAGGGCAGAGAGCTCCAGTCCGACTCAGACGCCAGCAAGGTGGAGGTGGAGTACTGGTTTGGGCTGGTATCATCAAAGATGAGCTTGTGGGGCCTTTTCGGGTTGAGGATGGAGTCAAGCTCAACTCCCAGTTTCTGGAAGACACCTTCTTCAAGCAGTGGTACAGGAAGAAGTCTGCATCCTTCAAGAAAAACATGATTTTCATGCAGGACAATGCTCCATCACACGCGTCCAAGTACTCCACAGCGTGGCTGGCAAGAAAGGGTATAAAAGAAGAAAATCTAATGACATGGCCTCCTTGTTCACCTGATCTGAACCCCATTGAGAACCTGTGGTCCATCATCAAATGTGAGATTTACAAGGAGGGAAAACAGTACACCTCTCTGAACAGTGTCTGGGAGGCTGTGGTTGCTGCTGCACGCAATGTTGATGGTGAACAGATCAAAACACTGACAGAATCCATGGATGGCAGGCTTTTGAGTGTCCTTGCAAAGAAAGGTGGCTATATTGGTCACTGATTTGTTTTTGTTATGTTTTTGAATGTAAGAAATGTATATTTGTGAATGTTGAGATGTTATATTGGTTTCACTGGTAAAAATAAATAATTGAAATGGGTATATATTTGTTTTTTGTTAAGTTGCCTAATAATTATGCACAGTAATAGTCACCTGCACACACAGATATCCCCCTAAAATAGCTATAACTAAAAACAAACTAAAAACTACTTCCAAAAATATTCAGCTTTGATATTAATGAGTTTTTTGGGTTCATTGAGAACATGGTTGTTGTTCAATAATAAAATTAATCCTCAAAAATACAACTTGCCTAATAATTCTGCACACCCTGTACAGTGCAAGTTGTTTAGTTCTATAGTTTAGTTTTTGCATTGTTCAGGTATTTGTGTATCAAAGTAAATCGATAGAACTTAAACTGTACATGTCTTCAAAATAGAGGACCAACACATCCCCGACCCTACCTGGTCACGGAGACACAGTACCCATTGGTTAATCTTAGCATTATTTAATTGATTAACCACTCAGTGGGATGCGCTAACATATAATTGGATCCACCCGGCCTAGGACACACAGAATATATAGCACAGTTTTAGTACTGAGCAGGAGTTTAAGAGTCTTGGGTATGTGGTTATCTGAATGCTCCAAATGATAAGGTAACTTAAGCAGCAGGCCAACGACTCCCTGAGCCTACCAGGTCTCGGACACACGGTATTTGCTGCACAGATAAGACACGTATTGGGTACCTAAAAGCCTTAGATGACTGGCAATGTGAAAATCCTAAATGCTTAAATATGTTATGTTGAAGAGTTTACGCTTGTTACCCTTAGCGAAGCAATGTTCAATGTATGCTTTAACTTACATTTTTATTTCCTCCACTATGCCTCCAAACCCTACATAAAGTGCACACCTGTAACTGTGCTAACAAACTTTTGTAAATGATCAACCGAGGTCTAAAAGCTGCTCACAAATGAAGGGGACTGGAACAACACACATAGATACCTCCCTTTGCCTGGTACACCAACAAACAAACTCACATGGACACAAAAGTAAAACCCAGCATACTCTGGGGAATGAAGAGGACCCCCATCTCAAACCTACAGACAAAACTCCACTCACTACGCAAAATTTGGATCTGCGAAACAGACCAACAGGGTGTCACTTGGTGATCCACCCCCCGGGCTCTCTCTTCCTCCGACTCCACACATCATGGCATCTCAGGAATAATAACCAGGAGTCTTCACACCTATTACCAAACCACCAACATTCAGACAGAGAGGCTAAACTCTACCCACCCAACCCACACCTATCCATCCCCACTCCCCCCCGATCCACACGTTACCTCTCCCCACACACTAACCCCACAGGGGGCGTGCCAGGCGCCTCGGCCATTGCTGGGGAGCAAGGGAAAGGGACACCCCACTAAAACCTTTGAGCAGCCAATATGACAGCCAACATAACCTGCATATCCATAAACTGTAATGGCCTCAACAACCCCTCCAAGAGACATCAACTCATGAGGTAGGCCAACAGAACGGGCGCAGACTTCTTACTCCTACAGGAAACCTATTTTACCCAAGCAAAACCATTCCCCATCCTGAACCGACACTATAGAGAAAGCCAACTCACCCCAAGGCAAACAAAATGGGGTTGCTATCCTAGTGCGCAAGACATGTCCAATACACATAAAACAGGTAGTTCAAGACCCCCAGGGAAGGTTTATCATGGTCTCCGGCCATGCAGGAACCAACAACTATGCCATCACCTCAATCTACGCACCAAACACCCCAGACAAACAGTTCTGGGAATTGCTGCAAGCACACCTAGCCCTATTCCCGTCCTACTATAAAATACTAGGGGGAGACTTCAACGCCACCATGTCCCCGGCAGGCATGGTCTACGCACCAACTCACACCACCAACCACCCACAACCAAATGAGACAAATTACTTGCTTAATTCGCAACACAACTTCCACTAGCAGACGTATGGAGGATGCGTAACCCTGCCACAAGGGACTACACATTCTACCACCACCCACACAAATCGTACTCCCGGATAGATCTATTCCTTATCACACCCTCGCTGTTACCCATTATAAAATCGGCAACCATTGGCTCCATCTCGTGGTCAGACCACGCAGAGACCACACTGGAGGTATCGATCCCCAATATAGCCCACACCTGGTCCTGGCGTCTTAACCCCACACTGCTACATAACCCACTTCTGAAAGAATCAATAAACAAAGCAATAAGTGAATACTTCACCCTTAGTAGGAACACAGTCTCCTCTGAGAGTATGTTATGGGCACCACACAAGATGGTCCTGAGGGGAAAACTCATCAGCATAGCATCAAAAACAAAAAAACACGGCTGGCCAACTAGCACAAGCCCTCACATACCTTCAAACATTAGAGACATTGCACAAGGCCAACCCATCTCCATACATAATGGCCAAAATGACAACATGTAGGAACACTATAAGGGACTTCATGGCCAGAGACGCGACAAAAGCACTCCAATGGTCCAAACAATTATTCTATGAAAAATCTAACAAGGCAGACGCGCTACTGGCTTGGAGACTAAAACGCAGAGGAGCACAAAAACGCATAAAACTAATACAGGCCCATGACGGACAAACTCATACGCTCCCAGCGAAAATAGCAGAAATATTTCAAAACCACTTCACCATATTATATGACCACACCCCCACCACCAGACTACAGCCGGCACAAACACAACACTCCATAGAGGAATATCTTCAGGCAGCCCTTTTTACTCACCTCGTTCCAGCACCGGGAGCCTCGTGAAGTCGCGCCCCCTATTTCGTCAAAATGACAAAATAGGCAGGCGCGAGCAGGGGGCAATCAGACACTTCCATTCGGAAGCGTCATTGCTCCCTTGTGCGCATGCGCAGCTTCACCGCACATGCACACATACTTCATAGGGCCGCCCTATGAAGTCCTGAGCGCACTACCTACTACTACTCCTACTGACTGACAGCTCAGCTTACGGTCTTTGCCCGCCCCCTCTCCTCTGCTGACAGACGTGTACATGGCCTTTTTAGGGCCATACATGATAGGAAGTCCCTCTGGTGGCCGTCTGAGTGACGGCCACTGGAGGTATTCCTATCAATCAATGTAAACACTGTATTTTCTCCTACCCACTGTATGCCTCCTACCCAAGCCAAACAAAACCCTCACGGACCCGGGATACTACAGACCCATCTTTCTACTGAATGTGGACGTTAAAATGTTCATAAAATTAATGGCGGATAGACTCCACCCATACCTACCCAAATTAATGCACCCGGACCAAGTGGGCTTCATCCCATCCAGACAGGCATATGACAACACCAGATGGACATTTGACTTGCTATGGAGAGCCTCACACAGAGAGATCCCAACCCTGTTCCCCTCACTGGACCCTGAAAAGGCATTTCATCGCCTCTTATGACTCTTTTTATTTGCTACCCTCTGCAAGTTCTGATTCCCACAAACCTTCATTGTGGCACTCCAAACCAGTAGCGAACCTCCTCATATCAAACGCACATCCTCCCTTCTTCAGAATCTACAACGGGACCAGACAGGGGTGCACCCTCTCCCCACTCCTATTCGTGCTAACTTTAGAACCCCTCCTAAAAGCACTCAGACTCAACCCAAACATCAAGGGGCTAAAAGTCAGGAAGGAGGAATACAAGGTGGCGGGATATGCCGACAACCTACTCCTTACCCTCACATACCACACACACTCACTACCACCACTCCACGAACTAGCCCAATACTCTGCAGTACAGGGATACCATCTTAATCTGGACAAGACAGAAGCATTACCGGTACAGATCCCTGCAGAGACCCTAACCATCCTCCAAGCACACTACCCATTCCATTTCAACTCCTCACATATCCACTACCTAGGAACGAATCTGCCGGCA
Source organism: Pelobates fuscus (assembly GCF_036172605.1). Taxonomy (NCBI): domain Eukaryota; kingdom Metazoa; phylum Chordata; class Amphibia; order Anura; family Pelobatidae; genus Pelobates; species Pelobates fuscus. Next base: position 86,899,766 of record NC_086328.1, on the reverse strand, counting down.
GACGTAACCCAAACCTACACTCTGAACTACACCCACCTCATACAGAAAGCAATGGGAGACATTACATCGTGGGAAGGTCTCTCGATCTCATGGCTCAGCAGACTAGCCTCAATAAAAATGAACATACTCCCAAGGTTCCTATAACTATTTCAAACACTACCCGCCCCGATCTCCACGAAAGACTTCAACACTTAACAGACGCATATAGACAAGTTAATTTGGGCACATAAAAGAGGAAGGATAAGAAGAGCCACAATGTACCTCCCAATGAGAGCAGGGGGGGCTGGGCGTACCGCACATGCTAAACTATTTTCACACAGCACAACTCGCCCAGTTACAAACCCTACACGCTCCAGCTGGGCTCAAGAGATGGGTAGACCTGGACTATGATCTATTCGGCCGGGACTTCCCCTCCCTATTTATCTGGCTCCCAAAACAAGCCAGACCCAAAACCCCACAGACAATACCGGCCCTCACAAATTCCATCAAAATATGGGACAAACTTGCACTTAAAAACTCACAACACATCCATCACCCCTAATCCTATGAACACATTGCACCGGGAATGGACCCCCGCGACTATACACATTACGAAGACACCGACCTAACGCGAATATACCAGTATTACCGAAACCATCAACTAATCCCATTCACAGACCTACCGCGCAACACACCACTCACTACCCACGACTACTTCTGCTACATACAAATTAGGAATTTCTTGGACACAACCACTTACAAAGCAGTGGGACAAACCACACTCAAGGCATTTGAAAACACATGCATGCAAAACCCAGTACACAAAGGACAGATATCACCCATCTACTCCCACCTAGTCCTCACAACACTAACATATGCCTTGGCCTGGGAAAGGGGCCCGGGATCACCTGAAGACCCTGCAGAGTGGGGGGGACATTTGGGAAGCCACAGCAACAGTCACAATTTGCGTCAATTATAAAGAGCAGGCGTACAAAACACTCATGAGGTGGTACCTCACCCCTCTAAAATTGAAACAAATGTGGATATTCCCAAGCGACCTATGCTGGAAGAGCTGCGGCCACAAAGGGACATACCTCCACCTATGATGGGAATGCCAGCAAATACCCCAAATATGGACAGAAATCCCAAACCTAGCCTCTAAAATCTTACACACAAACATAGGGAAAGACCCCTGGATATGGTTACTATCTAAACCCCTAAAAGATACACCACGAGCACAAAACAAGCTCATAGTCAAAATAGCACTAGCCACCAGAAGAGCCATAGCATCACACTGGGGAGAGGCAACAGTCCCAACCATAGGATACATCAAAAAGAAAATAGAGGAAACCAGGAAAATGGATAGCTCTCAGCCCTTCTACACAACAAAACACTGCGACTAAATATGGAACCCTTGGCTGATCGAGTTCCCAACCCCTAACTAAAACCTGGGCCCCGGACGGGGCCGAGGCACTGGCACCACACGCAAAACCTTCTTTCAAGGCAAAATCAATACACAATGATCATCATCATTAATTCACTGCCCAAATGCCCCCCCCTGTCCCACCCCTAGGCCCACCCCCCCACACACCCCATCCCTAACTCTAGCCTCTCACAAACACCACAAGTGATAACACTACAAGGTTCAAAAACCACGGCAACACCTAGAAAACGACCAACTCGACCCCTAAAGATGATACCCCACCGACATTAACCCCAAGGGCCCACTCAGCACACCTCATAACCGACCAAAAAGCCCTCGGGCACAGATAGAGCGCTACCAAACCACCCAATACAAACACGGACAGTCCCCAAAATGGACTCAGAACCATAAACAAAAAAAATCCAAAATACCAGGCGAACGGACAAAAATACAAAGCCGCAAATAGGTGGACACCACGAACATGCAAAACTACTGACAACAGAGAAACTCATTAGAAATTACAAGGTAGAAACCTAAACTAACCACCCCATTCTACTCGGGATTGAGGAAGCTCGCAACCACCCGAACCCAAAACGATGATAACATCTAGGCTGCAACTCAGCATGAAAAACACACACAAAACCGAACCCATTTACATTCCAAAATGTGAGATTGTATGATTGTACTGTACCCCATTTATTTGACCCGCTGTAATATCCTGATACACCCCCTTAATACGGTGCATATACACCGATCGCAAGTTGTATTCTTTCTCTATGACTTAATAATGCTGAAAAGTAAATAAAGAATTGTAAAAAAAAGAAAAAAAAAGAAAAAAAAGAAAGAATACTCAAGGCATCATATACACGACATCCCACTGTAGTGGTTATGGTGCAAAGAGTCCCCTGGCATTGCCTCACAGATGATAAAGTGTTTTTGAATGATTAATACTTACCTGGGTCTCTCATGCATCTGCTGCCAGGTCCCTCTTCACAGATATTGGTAAAGTGGACGTTCCTACTCCTGCATTAGATCAATTTCATCCTTCTCTGGACAGAATTCATTGGCTGAGATTGCCACGGTATACTCTTCATCCAATGAATCCAGTCCAACATTTATATTTCTTAAGAGGAAGGGGCACTACTGCTTTCATAATATCTGTGAAGATGGGCCAGATAACAGACACCCTGGGGGGCCAGGGACGTGTCAAACCAAACCATTCGAAAGCTCTTAAAAGTGGAATGGTGCACTAAACTCTTATATACAGGGAGTGCAGAATTATTAGGCAAGTTGTATTTTTGAGGATTAATTTTATTATTGAACAACAACCATGTTCTCAATGAACCCAAAAAACTAATTAATATCAAAGCTGAATATTTTTGGAAGTAGTTTTTAGTTTGTTTTTAGTTATAGCTATTTTAGGGGGATATCTGTGTGTGCGGGTGACTATTACTGTGCATAATTATTAGGCAACTTAAAAAAAAACAAATATATACCCATTTCAATTATTTATTTTTACCAGTGAAACCAATATAACATCTCAACATTCACAAATATACATTTCTGACATTCAAAAACATAACAAAAACAAATCAGTGACCAATATAGCCACCTTTCTTTGCAAGGACACTCAAAAGCCTGCCATCCATGGATTCTGTCAGTGTTTTGATCTGTTCACCATCAACATTGCGTGCAGCAGCAACCACAGCCTCCCAGACACTGTTCAGAGAGGTGTACTGTTTTCCCTCCTTGTAAATCTCACATTTGATGATGGACCACAGGTTCTCAATGGGGTTCAGATCAGGTGAACAAGGAGGCCATGTCATTAGATTTTCTTCTTTTATACCCTTTCTTGCCAGCCACGCTGTGGAGTACTTGGACGCGTGTGATGGAGCATTGTCCTGCATGAAAATCATGTTTTTCTTGAAGGATGCAGACTTCTTCCTGTACCACTGCTTGAAGAAGGTGTCTTCCAGAAACTTGCAGTAGGACTGGGAGTTGAGCTTGACTCCATCCTCAACCCGAAAAGGCCCCACAGGCTCATCTTTGATGATACCAGCCCAAACCAGTACTCCACCTCCACCTTGCTGGCGTCTGAGTCGGACTGGAGCTCTCTGCCCTTTACCAATCCATTCATCTGGCCCATCGAGACTCACTCTCATTTCATCAGTCCATAAAACCTTAGAAAAATCAGTCTTGAGATATTTCTTGGCCCAGTCTTGACGTTTCAGCTTGTGTGTCTTGTTCAGTGGTAGTCGTCTTTCAGCCTTTCTTACCTTGGCCATGTCTCTGAGTATTGCACACCTTGTGCTTTTGGGCACTCCAGTGATGTTGCAGCTCTGAAATATGGCCAAACTGGTGGCAAGTGGCATCTTGGCAGCTGCACGCTTGACTTTTCTCAGTTCATGGGCAGTTATTTTGCGCCTTGGTTTTTCCACACGCTTCTTGCGACCCTGTTGACTATTTTGAATGAAACGCTTGATTGTTCGATGATCACGCTTCAGAAGCTTTGCAATTTTAAGAGTGCTGCATCCCTCTGCAAGATATCTCACTATTTTTTTACTTTTCTGAGCCTGTCAAGTCCTTCTTTTGACCCATTTTGCCAAAGGAAAGGAAGTTGCCTAATAATTATGCACACCTGATATAGGGTGTTGATGTCATTAGACCACACCCCTTCTCATTACAGAGATGCACATCACCTAATATGCTTAATTGGTAGTAGGCTTTTGAGCCTATACAGCTTGGAGTAAGACAACATGCATAAAGAGGATGATGTGGTCAAAATACTCATTTGCCTAATAATTCTGCACTCCCTGTATGTAAACATCATTCTGTTTCCAAACCAATTACATTTCAACAAGAAAATACAAAAAATATAAGTAGTGGAAAGACCTTTACTGAATAATTGTTTTGTGAGCAACTGCATATTTATATATATTAATAGGTGAGGTCAGGTCGTTTATTTAGGTCTATACAGCATACCACTAATAGCCGTCCCAATACAGTTATCATTTTGCCTATAGAAAACTATGTTGTTTAATGTATTTTCCCTAGGGGGGCAACCATTTGCAATGAAGGCCCACCACCCCAAATTGTTTGGGGATGCTAGAACAATACTGGGCAGCAATAAACTTTTCCTGTATATATCTAGAACTTTCTTCAGCAAAAGTGTATTCTATATCTATATATATATATATCTATATATATATATATATATATATATATATATATATATATATATATATATATATATATAACCATATAACTATGTTGCAGCTTACTAATCACAAACTCTTAAAAAAGTGTTTTCTGGGCAGCGTCCAACCCCTAAAAGACCAGGGACATATTTAGGACTGTCATGATAAGAAGGGATTTGTTTAATCATGGTCCGGAAAGGGTTAACAACGTCAATGTGTTCTGATAAAGCCTCCATATTCACTCTATTTCTGCCTTTTGAGCTTTACTTCTCCTCTCCACTGATCCTTGCCGACCTTCACTCACTCTAACATTTGTCATCCCTGTGTAACGCGGATTCTCTCCAATATTCCATTTTGCCGTCAGCTCTCAGTTTTTTACTATTTCTCGGTTTTGTACAATCTCTATCAAGCCAGAGCCATCATTCTTTCTCCATGCTGCCTGCCCCCTCCCTCCACCTCTCCTGACTTGGCCTATCCCTCTCTCTCCTTTCCATTCTATGTTTGTCTTCACTCTTTTAATTGCTTTTTCAATCCCATTAATTCTAAGCTCAGGTACTTAGAGATGCAATAAATCAACGAGGAAGCAGCATAAGGTCTGTGCTCAGGAAGATAGCCGTGTAGGAATGAGAGACAGCCATGTATAACAAAGTGATATTGTACAGGTAAAAACCTGGGAATTTTGAAAGTATTCTTCAATTTTTGGCCTTGGAACATACGATCTACAGAGAAGCCTTTAATGTAGGGCATGCCAACTTGAGATTTTTCAGAGTAGCTACATTTGAAAGCGATACCAATTTTTAATGAAGGTGCATCAATGTCCACAGACATATAGCAAGACATCTAGTTCTGCACAGGGTCCAAATGGGAATGATAAATCTATATAAAATAACTAAAATAGGTAATATGTCTGATAAGTGTCATTTTCAGTATCTCAATATTTTTTTAATATGAATAATAAGGTATATTATATTATCTGCTTGCTAGTTTGACAGGAAGACCACGCTTTCAAGTCCCATACTACACAGTGAGTGATGTCATCCCATGCATTAAAAACATAACAAAATGTTGTATGTATATTAAGGAGTAACTCACTGTATAACACATAATATGGCCATATATGTAGTGAAGGTGTGGGAGCCATGGACTATTTAGGTTCTAAGCAGTCATCAGCCCAAGTTTCCAGTTAGTAGGCCTTTCTGCCCTCTTTTTCAGACCTTTCTTCCCACTATCACCTGCGCTCTTACGGCTCCTTCCCCCACCCCCGCTTTATTTCACTAACCTGCCCACCTCATTATTTATTTTCTCTCTTTATTTTTCTCTTTTTTCCATATTTATTTATTTTTTCCTTTTCAGATTCCAACACCAAAATTACTAGAAAAATACTAGAATACTGTTTGAGTGATATGTCCAATGCTATGAAACATCAGTGCAAACCATGTAAATTACAGCTTCCAGATTACCATTATCTTATTATTATTATTATTTTTGGCATTTAAAGAGTGCCAACTTATTCCGCAGCACTTTACAATATTATAAAAGGGGTGAAATTTAACAAAACATGAGACATTACAAAACCAGTACAATCATGTAATATAGCAATATAAACATGTTATATTGCTATATATATTTTGAGGTTGTATTGGGGTTAACCTCGAATACCTGAACACGTGATTGAACACGTGATTGAGTGCCAGCACACCGTGTTTTTTTTTGCAATCATGTAATATGTTGCCATAAGATTAAAGAAACCCAAGATCTACAAACCATGCAATATGGATCATATACTGCTGGAAACAGTGCCAAATCAAGGTCCGGGAGACATTCATAGACTCAATTTTCAGTCTTGTCGTTTATTATGATGTCTCCAGAACCAGTTGACAACATAACTTTCGTATTATACATGCTTCACCATTCCATATCATGCATATACCTTCCAACATCCCTGTCTAGCAAATTCAGGTGGAGCAGTGGTTCCCAAATCAGTCCTCATGCCCCATCCTACCAGTCCAGGATTTAGGGATTACCCAGTTGTATCTAAGGTGTTTTTAGAAGAAAAATAAATAAATAAAAACCTACAAAACAAACCACCTTAGACACAACTGGGTAATCCCTTAAACCTGGACTGGTAGGGTGTGTGAGGACTGGTTTGGGAACCACTGAGATAGAGGAAGAATAATGGGAAAATCAAAGAGCAGATTTGCAAAATTGTGCAAAAATATTAGCATTATTCAAACTGGCGGAACCAATTCAGCCAGCAGATTTTGATTTCTTGGAAAATTGTCACTTAGTTTTGTCAAAATTAAAATTTACAACAATGTAGTTTAATTAGTATCCTATCATGTTTTTGATGTTCCGAATTGCGAGTTTTAATTTTCTTTTACTTTCATACATATTTACATTTGCACCAATGTGAGAAGTGGCTGCAAGTTTTTTTCCAGAGAGAGCAAACAAGTAGACATACAGCTCAGTACAGCAACAGATATCTACATTTAATGGACAGCTGTGTATGTAGAATGCAGAGTGTCACACAGGGAACACAAGACAAACAGAGACTATGATACCTCCTCCTCCTCCCAACAGGGACTTGTTAGCTGCAAAATAGAAATGGAGAGAGGGGCAGGGGCGGAAAAAAAGGGAGAGAGAAAGAGAGAGAGAAATAAAATATTAGAAACAGTCTCAATGATGATCACATTTTAAGAAAACGAAAAAAACAAAAAACACAATAATATTGCAGCAGAGCTTCCCAGCACTGTAAGGGTTAAACAACCTTTTTCCATAAGAACTAGAATCTCGCAAAAATGCATCTTTTTACGGAATCTCTCTAAAACGGTGCAACATGTCAGTAGGTCTTTGTGATTGTGGCTCCATGTTTCTGTCTCTCTCTGCTCATTTATCTACACCACTCTCTCTCTTTCACCTTCTTACTTTTCTCTTTTCTTGATGTCAAGGGAATAATTAGCGAGAGATCCCTTAGTCCCAGTACTTGAGGCCACATCGTTTGTTAGATGAATGCACAAGGCTAAGTAAGATAAAGTGACAAAGAGATTGGAGGAGGGTTTGTGTGTTGGGGGGGGGGGGGGGGAAGAGGGGTGTGATGTTGGCAGGTGGGAAAGAAACAGGGTATATTCCCTTGGCGATTAACTAGCTCTTGGCATATAAACTTAATACATATGCAGCACCTGCCTTACAAGCTCATAAACATACAATGCTCACCGGCTCCATATTCTGCAGAGCTTACAGTTGAATAAATGGGCATTTCAATGCCTACCTTGCTGGCAGCCTGCTGTACAAAGGCCTTTCTTAAGGGATCTAAGCTCTGCTAGATGAGGTATCACTCACTGCTTAAAAACTCAGAACCACTGTCTTTATTCAGTTTTTTTTTTTTTTTTCTCTAGCGCTCTACCTCAATTCTACCGTAGCCTTTCCATCTTGGATTAATTAGGTTCAGAAGAACAAGGGCCCTGTTTACGTCATGTTTTGGGTATTGTAAAGACACACTGTAATTTATTACTATTTTAACAAGAGGTAGGTAATCTGCTTCCCTGTCTGGCCTGTAATTTACAACACCCAGAGTCCAATCAAAGTACAGATATTACTTTAAATAGTTGTTAGCAGAAGCTGCACTTCAGCAGCTCCTGGTTGGAAGAAGAAAGGCTGAGGGCTGAAGATGAACAATGCCATACTCTGCTGCTAGGCGTTTTAATAATTCCTAACCCTACGTGCCTACAGAGACTGAATAAAACACTGCTCATAGTTCTACATCGAGAACTGGCGTTGGACAATGGGCTCCACTTAAAGACAAATTGCCAAAAGACACAAACACACTGTGGAGTCCAATGCTTTGTAACAATATATTTAACATCCATAAGAAAAATGACTTCATTCTCTCTAAACTGCAACTTGGGTATAAGTACAGGGTATATAAAAGTATCTTGAATAAGCCTGACTCTTAGGAACAGAATACATGTAAGAGGAGTAATGTTAATGCATTCAGGATAGTGGTTATCGGAAATGAGCAGGGGTAGGATACACATAAAATTTCGACCAGAGGTTCATAAAACAGAATGTATCACATGTTCATAACTTTGTTTGTAGAAGATGACACAGGATATGTAAACAATGTGCACCAATGTTTGACACCAATAAGACCAAACTAGTGACTGGGCTTATCTGTCAGATTGTTTTGCTTTTAGACACTATGTGTTGACGTTATTACAAATGTGTAGGTCACTACCAAAATAAAATAAAGAATAAAAAAAAAGATCTTGCATGTATTTGCTTAGTTCCAGCACACGTGTGTGATCCCTGAATTAAATAATAAAACACAAACAGAATTTACAGCACTATTACTAACTCGAAATAACTGCGAGGGACAACAGCCTTTAGCTGAAGATAGCCACAGGTGCTGGCGTAAGAAAGGATGCTCCTATCTCGTCCGTGTGGGGAAAAAAATATTAGACTTTTATTGCTGTGCATTTTAATTACTGTACAACTTAACTAGCACAAACCATACTTATGCCTGCAGGTACAATGGGGGTTGAGGATGCTTCCTGTGAAATGACAAAGTATCACAGTTACTTTTCATAAACTGCAGTAAAAGTCTAAATAGGTAGAGAGCCCTACAAACACAGAATAGGGTCTGGTGACATCATGCTGTGATGGGATGGCTGTCAGTTTGAGGAACATCTCTGATTATTGTCTCCATTCTGACCGAGTTGTGAAGCTAATTTTTGTCAATATTAGGACAGAGCTCTGTCACTTTTTGTGCACACGCTAAGAGCTACAATGTATCTTGCTGTGCAATTTATTTATTTATTTTTTAAATGATCACCAACGGCATGGTATGTAAATTACATCAACCCCTTAATGCCACCAGTGCGTATTGCACTACAGAATGAATGCCTGAGGGCACATGCGCTTGCATGCCATTTCTTTTTCAAACGTGCTGCGTGCATGAGCGCACCCCTAAGGCATCATGGAAAAGGGAAGTCACCCTGAATATAAAAAAGCGGCGCAGATAAGTGTCCCCTCTTTTATCTATTTTGCATTATTCAACCCATTAAACACTTGAGAGTTTAGCTTTAAATACATTGAACTATATAGCTTACAATCACTGATTTACAGGGTTTAGATGTTATTTTTTTAATTTATTCTTTATGTGCAAATTCCAATTTTGCATATATTTTTTTTAAAATTTTAAATAATAAATGCCTGGCTAATCTGTATGCAGAATGTGCTCCTTACATACAAATGTGGCGTAGACAGTTCAAGTATCCCTTTGTACATAGCAATTATTCTGATCAGCAGCTGGAGAGCCACCATGAAAGTCTTTAGCTATTCAACATTCCACCTCAGGCTTCCGTAGAGCATAACTGTGCAGGCAAACATCTGGTCACACAACAGTTTCTGGCAGGCCACGCTCTCGCGCTTCTAACATTACCCAGTGGAGCTTTGAGGTTCTTATGTGACCCACAGAGCCAACCGTACTGGGAAAAACATCCCATTTACATCGTATAAAAACACACACAAGGGCAGAGAGGAATAAATACTTGCTTCTCTTTTCTCATGTAAGAACTATGCCTTTCTCCACTTTATAACTTATTAGATCTTCCTTATGGCCAGAAACTTTAAAATAAAGAAACAAAAAGACTGTTAGGCAATGAATAGGTGAATAACATTATAATCAAATGTGGGGTTATCAGAATTTTGCAACTGTTGTAGCTCATGGGGATGAACTATTTGTGGGAGAAAATTAAATAAAAAAACTAATTTGATATCCCACAATCATTGCATCTAAAATATTAGTATTTATAAAAAATAATACAATTTGTTCCCCCCTTCTGCCATAAACAGGAAAAATGAGCGACACTGCAAAAATTGTAATTCAACATTAGCCGCAGAAATTTATACTAGAAGTGAGCGTCAGTAATAGGGTAAGAGCAGACAGCAGATGCTATCTGCCCATTGCTGGTTTGTCTAATGCCGAAACAGAGGGACCAGGATGCATGCACCTAATACGCTCATTCAGTGGTAAAAAGTTTGGAGTGGTTATGGTTCCCTGATGTCAACCCACTGTTCAATGTTAAACTGTGTTTAATGAGATTAAGTGGTTATTTAGCATAAAGTTTCACTTTGATTGTTGATGAGCAACTGTATAGAGTAAGATACACACACATATACACATAATTTGGGGGAATGTCACATTCAAGAAATGAATCTTTTACAAGGTTGATCTGTGGTTTGGTGACAGGGGAAATGTTTCCAGATTTCTCATTCAGTCACTATGGATATTGGTCCCTCAAGTAGCAGTAAAAGCCTTGGCATTAAGAACCAATCTTAATCACAGGAGGTTCTGTGCAAATGCCTTTTTACTGAATCCTGGAAAGAAAATCTCACTCTTGCGATACAGTACAGAGCACTGAAAAACAACCTATTTTATGACGGATATTTTATATATATCAAACAACACATAAATGGAAACTGAACCATATATATGTATAATTATTTTTTAATATATAATGTTACTGTACTGCTTTACATCACTACCTTTCTTATTTGCTGTAGTATAAGCATGCTGATGGATATATACATAAGGCATGTTAAAAAGAACTTTATATATTCCCAGTAAATTACAATTGTATTTTAATGACCTCTTATCGTCTCAAATCACCCTTTATAAACCTTCGATTACATTTTAGATACTGCAATCTCATTCGACTTACCTCAACTACCTGCCTGTCAAATCTAGGCAACTCATATAACTGGTCCATGTTGCTAAAATTAAGATTGAGTTATTACTCCATAATGTTGGGCAATTCTGATAAAGTGGATTTCTTGATCTAGACCCAGACTCAAAATAGGAGGTCTGGGACTACTCAACATCGTCCACTAATATCATGTGGCCCAGTTGTTGCAGGTGCAGGAATTGCAGGCTAACCGTGGGGTAAAAAGAAGATCGGTAGGCAAGGAGAACTGTTTTGTATTTAACCCCCTAAGGACCAAACTTCTGGAATAAAAGGGAATCATGACATGTCACACATGTCATGTGTCCTTAACCCCTTAAGGACACATGACGTGTGTGACACGTCATGATTCCCTTTTATTCCAGAAGTTTGGTCCTTAAGGGGTTAAGGGGTTAACTAAAATCTCCTGTCCCTGTATATCTGTGTGCCATCAGCCTCTACCCATTCCCACCTGTTCTGCAATTTTCCTCTCTCTTAAACTATGGGATAAAGTTGCACATAAATTAAACATTGCACATTCCATTTCACTCCTTATGCTCTTTCTCCTTAATCAACCATTCAACCCAGGCATGTAACCTAAAGACTTAAAAGCTTTTCAACATGCATGTATATTCAACTGTACAGGAACATGTACATACGATCTTCTTCTGAACTCTCAACGTAAACACTATTGTACAGATACATCACTTAGCAATTCAGGTTGAAGTAAAAACACGTTATCTTCTCTGTCTGGCTCTGTGCACTTGCTTACATGCCAATATTCAAATAGTCTAGATTTTTTCCATATATGGCTATATGTCCAAATCTTTCCCTGAAAATATATTACTTTAGGAAGTGGGAAAACGACCTGACATTTGTTTTAAAAAGACAAGACTGGGAGGGCATATGCGTGAACCTAAAGAACAGGCCTACAAGACGTTAGAGGTAATATCTGACCCATGTTTACAATATAGGGAGAATAACCATCAAAATTGCGGAGAGGTTGGTTATCATCGTCATGTTTCGTGGGAAAGCCTCTCGCTACAACCATTCTGGATACGAGTAGCATCATGGCTCTCAAGTATCATAGAGAAAGCTATCTCCTTTGACCCGAAAAACTTCTAATCTAAATCGTTATATGGCAATTTACACGTGGAAAATAAATAAGTGGCCAAAGTAATTCTAGCGGTGAGAAGAACCATGGCACAAATCTCGTCAAGATATCTCTCTAGTTAATTAAAGAATTCTATAGAAATGGATTGTCTCACTGCTTCTCTACATTGCCCCCTAACTCGCCCATGGGATCCCTGGTTGAATTAATCATTACACCCTGCTAGAAAGTTCTAGAATTATCCATCCTCCCATTACCCTTGCAATCAGACTGATACATTAACTGTACGGGCTCTGTCCTTGGGTTTCTTTGCTATTTAGGACACAATTGTTGACAAGACCAAACTGAATCTGATGCAGTGGGGCAGAAGGGTTTTTGGTAGATGTTTGTTGTTTCATTTAAGATCAGCTGCTATACCTCCTTAATGAATGACTATTGCGCTCCATGCTTATCTTCTTATAGTAATTTCACAAACGAACCCTTGTCTGCACTGACATTTAAATATTGTATGGATTTTGCATTAGTTAGCTTATTCTAAACTGCAGTTCATCTGTGCACTATAGGCTATCCGTGGAGTGGTTATGCTGCCCATATCATTGGACCTGTGTTTCTCGCTGGTATAATTGGTGCTTCTATTACTTATCTATTTTTTCCTTTTTGATTCCTGTAAAACTCTTAAAATATATACGAAAAATGTAAAAAAAAATAAAAATAAAAAAATTGGCTCAATAGTTTGACTAATAATTGAACATTTTCACACAATATGCAAGTCTGAATGTTCTTTTCTCAAATGAACATCTTGATTGGAATGCACACTAATGCTTTATAAAACCTGTAAACACCCAACATAAAACATAAATCACTGCATTCCTCAATACAAAATGTTTTTTTTTTTGTTTTTTTGTTTTTACAAATGTTATGTTTAAAATGAGTTGATCTAATATAAAGGAGCACATACAATATTAATGCATGGTTATAAATCATCATAAAGTATTTCCCTTTGTACTTTACAAAGTGCAATTTAAAGCCGAAAAAAGAGCATTTGTATATTAATTCCAGTCTGCAAATGTTCTGGTTACAGTGTGAAACTTGCTCCTAGCTTTATTCTGATTGGCCTACAACATAAAATAAATCAGAAAAAAAAAATACAGCTTTGTTTTCAAACGTATTGTATTTCCCCAAAATTCTGGCTTTAATGCAACACTAAAATGCAGTGTAGAAAAATCCAACAGTCTATGGGCATATATGCAAATGTATATCTATGTGGGGCTCAAGGCATCCCTGGGTGGGTAGTTGTATGTTCAAGATTTTGCAAAAAATATGTGCTAGTAAGAGTGTTTTTCTACTTACCTTTGCTGCAAACATCACCTAAGAAAAACAGTGTTTATCAGGTAAGTAAAAATGCATCTGTCACTAAATCAAGGACAGCTCCTCATTAATCTTCTGGCTAATTCACAATCTCCTTAGATGGATACCATCACTAGATCATTGAATAAAACATTGAAAATCACCTATAACCCGTGTTAAATTTATAATGCACATTTGATAGAAAACAGAGCTAGCAATTGACATCCTAGACCTGTTTAGGGCACACGTTGCCTCGGCGGAGGAGAGACCGAAACATAAAGGGGATTTTTCAAACTGTTGTGATCTAATATGTGATGCAAAAATGGAATGCGACTGCTGGTTCCATTGGTTTCCATGATGATTGCCCAACTTTTAGTACTGTAGACAACTTTTTTAGAACAAAACACTCTGATATATCTCCCTCACGGTTTCGCCTCTCTCTCCCTGTGCTGATTGACAGGTGCAAGGTGCCAAGCGTATATCAATGATTGTCAGAGTTAAGATGAAAGGGTTTAACTCAAGGATAGGGTGTTGATTTGTAAATTTTATTTAACAATTTTTTTGACAAACATAAAAAGTGACTGTTCCCCTTTAAAGTAAGATGAGAAATTGCACTACCAATGCATTTCATTGGGACATATTCATCATACTGAGGGCTGGTATACGTGTACCTCAGAAGTGGAAAAAGTTGGAAAATAATGTATTATGCCTTTGAGATTTTAGTTCTGCTGATATTCAGAAAAAAATATACAGGCTAGAGCAGCACCCAACACATCAAAGGAATTGGATATTGGATATCAAATCACAGTCTGTCAACAATATGTGGCAGAACATAACTAAAAAACACTGGACACATGCTTTTCTGTTGTACAACTGGGGAAAATGAGGATTTGGTTACTACAGAAAACCAATGGAACACAGCCCTATTCAGAGTTTTTTCGACTAGACAAGTTGGCACATATGAAATGGGTACTGGCATTGTGTACGATACTATAATTAAAGTACTATATTCATGACAAATCCTGTATTTACAGAGCTAATTTCACAAAATATATTATTCACAAAACTGTGCGAATAATTAGAGGAAAGTGTTTAATATGGGGCCTGTGTCCAGCCTGATTTATAGAAAAGAAAAGAAAAAACGGCTAATCTTCACATAATTGCAAAGCCTTAATGTCTACTGATGTTCCATAGCAACAACAATAATAAGATAACTCTTATCTTGACCAAGTAAGAAGAAAAAAAAATTAGATTTGGGGCACATGGATTAAATGTGCATTTGAGGCACAAACGACCCGTCTCTGAACTTTCTTTGGAGAGAAAGGAGATCTAGAAGAGAAGGATCATCCTGCTACATAATGCCATATGAGAGGGGTATAATCTGGATATACATGCTCCATAATAAGTTTATCCCTGATCCACAGTTAATCCATGCAGCTTTGTCATTGTATACCCTGGCCTTCAGTCAGCCTAATGAAATACACTAACAGCCCATGTCTTGTGTTCTAAACAGCACTGGCAAATAATAAAACTGCAGAGCAGGAATGTGTCAAATGCAAGTTCAAATTTACATGCAGAAATCTGAGATAAGAGCAAAGTGTGGCTAAATCCTTATATTAAATTATAGGATCTGCTTTGTTGTCCTGAAAAATTCACAAATGAGCGCACAAATACCAAGATGTCATTCGAGTGATACATTCCAAGTAATTTATAAGAATCCCTTTTAAGTGTGTGTGTGTGTATGTGTGTGTATGTGTATGTATATAAATATATATATATATATATATATAAATATATATATATATATATATATATATAATAATTTTTTTTTTTACAAGATAATTGCAATTTTGGACAATAAAAAGTTATGATGTTCTTTCTTTATCCAAGTGTATTTAATGAAAGAGCCTCTATAAGATCTAAAATTTATGTATGAAATTTGCTTTAAATATGGCAGAGGTTTATAATTTGTTTCCTTTAATTACAAACATTAATAGCTAATTTAGTAATAGACAAAAATACTATTAAGAGAGCTCCTGTATATGTATATATATATATATATATTATTTTTTTTTGTATTTATTTTTTACATTTTTTTATTTTTAATAATTGTGGCCTATGACATGCCACACGAGAGCTGCCATCTTTTCGAAGCGTTAAGGTTGAGTGCACCCAATCAAACCTAAGGGAATTAGGGGAGGTTGACAATTATGGACACACCTGGTCCACATTCTGTGCCTGTGAAAGGTATGCATGACATCACCAGTTGGATCTGAGCCTTAACAGCTATCTAGGGGATGATTAGAGAGCAAAGGTGGAAAATATATACACGTTTTAGACAATAGGATATAAAATAAATATTATGGGACAGACAATTTAAGTAATGTTTGTTTATTTTTATGAAATACACTATTCTTTTCTGCATATGAAATGAACGACATCTACACATCTGTTTTTTCCCCCCTAGAAGCAGTACTTTGAGTCCCTACAACCGTCTCCAAGATTGCCCAAAACGGGCCATTTTTTTTCCGGCCCTGTCAATGCTATATTGCAGCCTTGACATTTGGTGAAATGACCACATAGTCTTTGATCACCTGCTTATGAGCGTCTGTGTTTGTCTATATTGATTTTAGCTGCTCATTTGATAAGGAGGGATATTCAGCCATATTGATAAAAAGCGCTATTCTAACCATTAACTTCTGACATGCGTTCACAAAAGCTCCCATGAGGAGTAGATGCGACTCTTACTGCAAATGCAACAATAAGTTTGACGTGTTGTCAGATTTCTGGAAAAATAGATAATACTCTTTTAGCCTTTTCAATAAAGGGGAGCCTTTTAAGCCTGGATGTCTAATATAAGATATTTATTAGAATAAGTGTCTGAGGGCTGACATCAAGTAGAAAATCATTTTTTCTGCTATAATTATGAAGGGCTTGAAAACATCTGCTCTGGGAAACCTTGTTAGAGGAATATTAAACCCCAAAAATAGATGAATCATAATTACCCTTTATGAAATATGCAGGGGCTTTAGACTCCAGCATTTTTTGATGTTTCCAATGAATTTATTATGATAAAAAAGCAGGATGGGCCCTTGCAAAACTCTATTCTGTTTAGAGAAGACAAACATTGGTGGTCAGAAAATAAAGTGTTTATTTATTCGTAATGTCACCGGTAACATTGTGGTTGCCACTCTTGCAGTTTAAGTATAAACAGTGACCATGTACTTACTACCCAGCGATACCAGTGATTTATTCTTTTTTTTACTTCTCGTGACTGTTAACATTATGTTTGCATGTCACCTGTATTTGACAAGTTTGTGTTTGTGAGGTCTGAAAAAGAAAACTAAGTGCAGAAATCCACAAAGCTCTATCCTAGAACGGATTGTCCCATCTTAGCTCACTGTCAATCATCGATATAAGTTCTGTCTTTTTCACCTGTCAGTCAGCATACAGAGAGCATAGTAAAATGAGGTGAGACACAAACAACGCTTCTATTTTCCCTCTTCTAATGCAATGTGTGCCCTGTCTGCGCCAGAGCGAAACTGGATTGTGATGTCAGTTGCTAAATATTTAATATACATTTTCAAAGCAAACAGAGAAACGCACGAAGGAAAGGTAATATGGGTTATAGTTAATTTTCAGTTTTATTCAATGGTGTAGTTACCAGAAAACTAATGATTCCTTAAACAATACAGGCCAGGGTCGGAAAAGAACTCACATAAATGTAATATACATTATATAACAAACGAAGAAGGAGTCACAAAGCTACTGCCATGTACATTTTGGGTCCCTGTTATATATATATATATAAAAAAAAAAAAAAACAGGACAGAAACTACTGTATGTGGCCAGTCTGCTATAAAAACAAGATGGTTTCTTTCAGAAGTCATAATAAAATCTGAAAAATCCAAATCGAGATTTTTGGAAGAGCCTGAAGCAATACTTTCTTGTATGGAATAAAATCACAGTAAGCATGCAAAAAAACAAACAAAAAACCCCCCACAAAACTTTGTAAGCGGCAATCCTTCACACAAAAAAAGAGCATTATCAAGTGTACTCTATATATATTATATTTTTTCTCTCATACAACATGGATTAAACTTTCTTTTTTCTGATTATGGTACTCAAATGTTCAATTATTTATACTGTCCCCCCCCTCCCCCCCCCCAAAAAAACAATTTTTCATTCATATTTCCCATCCACAAAACCTTTATATTTCTATTTTTACACAAACACCTGTCTAATGCTATAACATAGGAAGCTTAACAACTAGAAATTCATATGAATAATGATGGGGATAAAAATGAATATATATACACACACACACATATATACATATATATATATATGACACAATCCTACAAACAGTCTATCAGCCCTTTCTTGGGGTTCTGATATAGAATTATTTCCAATCCTTGCAGTGTGTAGTGTTCTCTCTCTCCCTCCGCCTCTCTCCCCTCCCATGACTCTCTCCCTGTTTCTGTGTCTCCCTCCCTTCTTGCTCCAGGTCCCTCCCCTATTCCAGCGACAGTGGCACAGTACGAGCTCCTGACTGCCCCTCACCTCCTCCAGCAGCCTTCCCCCCCCCCTCCGGAGATGTTTTTTTGGGGCTCCCCGGCCTGACTTGAGAGATGTTGCTGCACGTCCCTTGCTCCTGCCTGCTCTTCCTTTTCTGGAATATCCACCTGATTGGGTCAAACTTTGCCCATAGGACCGGCTGGCAGCCACAGCAGGTGAGGTACCTGGGCTAAAGGACAGTCACGGGGCTAGCTGGTGGTTTTTGGGTGGGTGGTCAATACATGCCAGCGGGGGCTAAGCATCCTGTGGGTGTCAGTGCGAGTCTAGATGCCGTGTACCGTTATAGTAAATAGTCTGTGTGCAGTGCCAACGGCCGTGCCAGGCTGTGGGTACACGGTATGTATGCACCTGCTTCGGCCACTGCCTGGCCTTAAATGTTAGACTGCCAGTGCCACTTTACTAGAGTACCATGTGCCCCTATATGCCAGTGTACCTTGTACCACTACCACATCACCTGTATATCGGTGTGCCACTAACACATCACTATTTATTTTGTGCCACTACCATGTTGCCAGTCTATCATTGTGCTATTATATTACCAGGGATATCATTTTTCCACTACCAGATTCTCAGTGTATTAATATGCCAACATATTACCAGTCTATCCTGGCACCCCAGTTTGTGTGGCAGTTTAATCAATGTGCCACTTTGTATTACCACAATAAATGCTTAATAATGTGCCACTGTGTCTATCTTTTTACAAGTTTATAAATATGTCACTGTGTAATTACAGATTGCCAGTGTTTTAATTTGCCATTGGTAAATTTGACCACTTACCATTGTCTAAATTGTCACTTATCATTGTCATATTTTAATGGTGCCACTGTATCAATGTGCCAACTGTGTGTCTATCTTGTTAAAGTGTGTATGAGAATCAGTGTTGTGGCGGTGTTATTACTCTTGTATCAATGAAGCTCTTCAGTGTGTTTCTGTGCCTTTTTGTATCAATGTATCACCAGGGTCATTCAGAAAATGCAGTAGTTGCAGTGTGATTCAGAGTACAAGGCTGTATATTAAAAAAAAAAAAAAAAAAATCAGCTGAGTATGACATGATGAAAGTATTGTGCTTTATCTATCGGTCACAACATGGACGTATGAGTTGCATATGTACACCAGCATGTCTCTGTGTGTGTGTGTTGTTCACATAAACCAGTGTGTCACTGTATGTGTGTTGTTGTTCTCATAATACCAATGTTACTGTGTATGTGTTGTTTTCATGTACCAGATTGTCACTGTTTACATGTACAAGTGTGTCACCATATTTATGTGGATGTTTGCATGATCCAAATGTGTGTGTGTGTGTCTCTGATTGTGACCAGTGTGTCACTGTATGTGTGTTGCCGTTTGTATGTACTTGTATGTCACTGGCGCACATATAAGTTGCTTTTGAGTGGCTGTATGTATTGCAGTGGCACTGTAGAATTGCCACATCCTGTGTGTATGTGCTGAGATCTAAGAATAAATCTAAACCTTATCTGACATAAATACAAGTGATTACAGGTATATTTTCACTGCATTTATATTGTAGCAAGTATATTAATAGTAATAGTAATAATTATAATAATAAAAGTAATAGCTACATTTAGGCACCTAGTGATGGTGTCAGCGATGGCTATGTTTTGGCACCCAGTGATAGTATTAGTGATGGCTACATTTTGGCAACCAGCGATGTTAATGTTGATGGCTATGTTTTGCACCCAATGATAGAAAGTATCAGTGATGTCTACGTTCTGGTACCCAGTAACGACTAAGTTTTCGTTCACAGTAATAGTGTCAGTGATGGCTACACCATTTGGAGTGACAAAGGTTCTGTTGCTACTAGATTATCAAGGTTATCTATTAACGTGAGAATTTATAGTGGATTTCAAACATAACATCACAATAGTCGAGCTGGAAAAATTCTCTACGTCAGCTCTGCTTTCAGTTTGGTTACTTTGGTCTTAAATTTGAAATTCACTTTGAAGTCTCACTTTAGTAAATATACCTGTATATTTTAAGATATACCTCAGGGCTTACTCTATATAATTTTCTTTGGGCCCTGAAACATCTCTTGTATCGTGTTAAAAAGCTTATTCCCTAACATGATAATGCAGTGACATATTATGAGCTATGGTTATAATTAGTGTTATTCTTATTGAGAATATAAATACAGGTCTGCTTTTCATGTAAATTGTGACACGTGTACCTGATTTAATGTCATTATTCTTGGCTTGCACTGAGAATTGAACGCTGACATCGGGTGAGATTCTATATTGTTGGTACTTAGCTATGTTGATTCTTTATTGTTGGTACTATACCAGTTGTAACATGCAATAGAATTGCCCATCTGTGTTTATGCGAGGATATGAAAATAACCAGCACAGCTATTTTAACAAATGTTAATATTCAGAACCATAAAAGATTATGTGTTGTATCTCCTTAAAATTAAGAGCATTATATTTCACAACTAAGGCTCAACATTTAGGCTCAATTTGTATAAGTTGATTTGCAACTCACTGTTTAAATGTATCCTCTGTGTATACATATTATAATGCTTATTAACCCCTTGGGATATCCTTTATAAGAGGAGTGGTAACATGCAATTATGCTTTAAACAAGTCATACTAAACTCGAGGTGTTGCCATCTACTTTCCAATGATGCTCAGCCAGCCATTTAGCTGGATAAGCGTTGTGAGAGCACAGTCCACATCAACTAGAGTGTCAAAAGTTAGCCCTCACTACTAGAGATCCTGGCCAAGAGATGGACAATCACTTTAACTTGCCAGCTGTAGACTGCAACTCTTATTATGCGCAGCCATACTGACACAGTCATTAGTATTCCATTATTACTCTGTCAGACACTATTAAGCAGGCATTATCACACTGCACAATATTTCATGAATACTTGTGACTATAAAGAAAAAAGAGAAATAAATAAATAAAGAACAGAATATACACAATTATGCTAATAACATGACTGGACAGTGTGGGAAATGTTACAACATATACATGACAAAGAAAAAATACCCGAATCGACTTTGTTATAGTGACATTACAACTTTAGATACCCTGAGAGTAAGGCCTAGTTTTAAGATCTTAAAAGGTTACTTCAGGCACCATAACCACTTAAGTCATTTGAAGTGGTCATGGTTCCTGTATGTGCAGTGTTTTACTTTGAAACGCTGCACAGAGTTTAACCCCTCGGCTTCCGGAGCTGTAACTCCCAAAACGGCAACGACATTGAGGTGTTAGCAGCCAGCCCGGAACATAATGTCAGTTCTGTGCATATTCCTATGCTCTCAGCCAGTGAATGACCGTCAGGGTCGTCTTCCAGCTTCTATAGCTCTACAGAAGCCGGATGTCGTCACCGGCCATAGAGGATCCTTGGAGGCGGGTGGAAACCCAAGTAAGAGGGCAAATTATTGCAAAATGGTTTGCCCTATTACCGAGAAACAGGTCCAGGGAATTCTTGTAGTTGTTATACTTTAACTATACATTAAAGTTAATAGAGTTGTATTTTCTTTGGAGGGAGATTTAAATATGCTCTTAGAACAAAAAAAAAAAAAAAAAGCGCCAAAACTACAGGCGGAAACTTTTACAAGTGTTAAAACAATTAAAAATGATGCACAATTTCCATCTCCTATTATCACACTCCTGTCGCACTGAAACACTCACACGTCGGGTGAGCTTGTAAGTCATTATCACTTGTGAAGCTACGTGCGATAAAAGCTCCCGGTTGTGTTTTGCTTACCTGTCATTTCAACCGAAATATATTGATATTGCAATTGTCAAAAGCAAATTATCACCAAAATGAAAGTATTCTCTTCAAGCACTACTTGCTGAAATGTAGAGTTAGTTTTGCACTGGATAATTCAATTTATTTTGCTACCTATAAGCCTGCACCCCGTGGCTGTTTAAGGTGAGGTGCCGGGGGCAATAGAATTAGATGGTCACAATTACCGTTGATGTCTTTATTATTCTCTCTATGCTCATGTCTCGCAAGGCTTTATAGAGGGGTTTATACTAAAGAAGGCCATTCCACAATGGCATGGTGTAGTCGTAGTAACCTTGGCAGATCACATTCCTGAGATGCTCAGCCTGCATTAGGCTTGGCTAACACGGTTATAGATGAGATCGTATTTGTGTGCGTTGTTCCTTAATCTGTATTTTGTATACAGCAAAAAAATGCATATCCTGGGTGTGCCCCCCAATTCCCTCCCCCTTCCCCCCCCCAAGATATGAGATTGTCTTGATGCGATGTAAGGGTTAAAATAAACATGTATGTTAGCAGAATAAAGTATCTGGACACATATTAATAAACCAATTTTATTGGCTTCCAAACCCGCCTGCATGCTGCTATCTAGCACACGGAACTTGCAGACAGCTTCCAGCATCACCAAAGTACCCCCCGTGCTTCAGGGCCGTGGGACAACTGACCCTTTTGCGCTGTGATTAATCCATCTCTTCCTGCAATGAAATATTGCACATGATGTTCTTTATACTACCTGTATGATGGTGACTGCTAATGGACCAAGTGGTTGGTTGTGAGCGGTGTTTCATTATATAGCTCACTCTACCCATACAGGAATTGGGTTCTCTCTTTTAAACCAAGGTTGGTGGAAAAAGTAGATCTACAGTTGTTGCAGGCCCACACAGCTGTGATAAACAAATAAGAAAAACAACTTCTTTATTTCTTTTAGCTGGAACTGCACAGTAGACATCCCAGCAGACTCCGTAAAGAACCAATACTAATTAGAGCACCTCTGTAAACATTTATCGCAAATGTTAATATTTGCATTAATGAGACAGCAGGTGTGATTCTGTGCAAGGTGATAAAGTGATTTTGGGAGTGATTGATATCCTCCGCTCAGGTGAGATCAGCTGTGAATTGCTGCATATTAATACTCAGGTAGTTCTCACTATGGATACAGTTATCAGAACGTGGACGGAACATTTAAATCTTTACTTGATGGGATATTACAACATATTCTGGTAACAGGTGGGATCTATCACTGTTTACATTTACTAAACACCAAATTGGAGTGAAGTCAAACACACAATTAAATGTACAATAACTAAGCTGTGACTAAAGAGGAGTTGGGGAATTTTTAGCTCAAATTTTACGATTTGGTTTTCAGGTTTATTATTTTTTTTGGTGTGTGAGAATAAACCCGTCACTAGAAAGAGATGTACCAGCAAAACTGGTTAAGGTGCAAAACCATTGCAAGTCTATAGCCTACAACTACAAGATCTTTAGGGTTACACACTCCCCGCAAGAAAAAGTGCTCTAGAAGGCTCCCCCCGACTTCCCCTCCCCCCCCCCCCCCCCGGCCCTTCGCCCATATTCACTACTCAGATTTTATTACCCACTGCTACCTTTCATCTCCTGATCCTGTCAATGTCAAAAAGCAAGCATAATAACCATAGGAAGTGAGTATAAACATGCGGACTAACTGGATCTAGGCTTAGCAGATGCGGGCCGCAATCGCGGACCACCAAATCTTCCTCTCTGTTTTCTAAATTGTTCGTTATCATTATTTTACATGTTATCATTCTTTCAAAAAATATAAAAAAACAGACGGGCTATACCTCACAGTATGAATACAGGATTACCTTGTAAACCTCAGTCAAAAACGCTTAAAGTGTGAGCCAGGCTTACACACCTCCACAGCTTCGCTTTTGATGGCCTAATACTGATAAACACGGCCACGGTACATATACGGATGACTGATTGCATGCAACATTGTCTTGATACCTGTATGTCGGATATGTAAAAACACCTGTCTTGAACTAAATAATGAACTTATAAATAAATTTAAAAAAAGAGAATAAACCTGTGTGTTACTGATACACTAGCACTGACTACAGAACCAGGGTCAATTATTCAAAGACCTTGCATATTTATTGCATTGAAATATATAACTGTTGATATGATAACATACATAAGAACGGAGCATCATCTTAATTATCTTTAAAATCAACACAGGAGGTGGTAGGGCAGGAGCAGAGGTGAAACAGTAATACAAAGCATGTCAATGTTGCACTTGGCAGCAAAGAAAGCCAATAAGGGGGCATAGATCCTCTAATCAATAACAGGTACCCAAGAAGCTAGCGTATGTGGGCAGCAAAGCCACACAATGACCATGAGCAATGTGGTGTGCTTTTTGTAAACAATTTCTTTGGCATCTCTAGATGTAGGGCTTTAGACCCCCCCTCCCCCGCCCCCCAAAAAAGCAGTCCTAAATTGTGACCGTCTTCCTGGATACAATACGGTTTGGAAGTATGCAAAAGCAGCAATTATGACGCATTTCATCACCAAGTAAGGATTGTCATTCATGTAACAACCAGTGAAATTCTCACTACACTTCTTATCACTTGAGAACCACTCTTTAATTAAGATGTTCTCAACCAAGTACTGCCCGTCCTAATTGATGTAACTACACAAAAAGTGATCAGCGTAGATTTGATTAACCAAGAACCGATTGCAGTGCCTAATCAGCAAATATCACAATTGATATCAATAGTGATCATTGCTTTCCAGGAACAGGTACCTGAGATGTTATCACCACCATTGGCTAACACATAACAAGTGGTAACTCATCCTGGAGCAATGAAATCCACAGTAATAATCAATACTGCTCACCAGAGGATAGATTACAGATTTATTTGTCTTGGAAGTGATGATCCCAATTTATAATATCACAAAGGATGTGACTGAAACCTTATAGTCACTTAATATTCTATATATTCTATCCTTAATCTATATAACATGAGTTTATAATCTGATTTTATCTAACAAATAGTACCTGATGCTGTGGGCAAAATAATAATAATAATGTAAAATCATGTGTAAGTATTGTATCACGAACGATATTGTCACCTGAAATTATCGCCTCGCACAGAAATTCACACAATATTTCCAAAATGCTATGCATTGCTATTATTATCACACTCCATTTTCACACTGATATCATTGCGTTGATATATTGATGCGTTTTCACGTTGCAGAAATCAGACTGGTGTTCTCGCACACTGTCACTTATTATATTGCACATCACGCCATTGATCCCTCTGATGTTGTTATACTAACCTTATTACATGAGTTATCACATATCATGTCATCATACTCCAATCACCAGAGTTTATTTAAATTTGTGTTTTTATTACGTTTGCCTGCACAATGAAATGGTAACTGTTCTTCTTGCTTGGCTGTGTTATAAATACTTATCAGGGTCCCTTTTGTGTACAGCTGTCGTGACACTGCTGGTATAATTAGTGCTGTGTTAATTGCACACACCTAAGCATGTTTTTCTTGATCTCTGTGAGAGGTAAAGGCTGTGTGATGATACTCCGGTGTGTGTAGAGGGAGCATCACTGCTGGGGCAACAGATTGAGCACAGGGAAGTGGGATCAAGTGGTACAGAACAAACCTCAGCGAGACAGAGAAATGAAGAAACAACGTTTATAATCAGACAGCTAGTGACAATGATTAGCGAAGATTAAGCTGAATAAAGAGCAGGGCATCAAGGAATGCAGAAACAAAACAGACAGACAGAAAGAAAGAAAGAGAAGCAGAGATAACAGGTTAGAAGGATATCGAAGGAAACATGAAAACATGATTACAATTACAAAACAATAAGTTGGAATGGAAGGAGCACCCCTAACTTGTTTCTGTTCACACTAGTAAAGTTGCTGCTGCATCCCCACTCTCAGAAATCATAAATATGACTTGGCTGGGTGCCTCCATTACACTCGAAAATACATATTGGATTGCTTAGAATAGTTGCTTGGACAGCAAAGTGTAGATAGGTTTTTTTTAATATCTATTCTATGTTTACTTTATATAAAAAAATAAAATAAAAAATAATTATTTACCAGACATCTTTTACCGCTACAGCACTACTAGATTCTATTTCATATTTAGTCATACGAATGTTTTATCATGACCCCAATCTCCAAACTTTCTATGCTGCCAAAGAAGGGTGCTTTTGTTTAAGGGGGCATGATTGGCAGAGTGGCCAGACATAGGACTTAATGAGCTAATAATTTGCAGAGCAGGTTCAAGTTAGATTTACTTTCCTGAACCTGTCCCCCGCGAGCGCAGCCATCTTCTTCTGGCCAGTCCTCTTCTGCTCTTGGCGCTTTAGCGCGTGCATGAGAGTACAGCTATGAGGTCTATGGAGGATCCCATGAGATCTTCCATAGATAGTTTAATATCTCTGCAGCTGTCACTGGTGACGGCTGGGACATAGACACCTCTAGATAGCAGTAGCTCTGCCCATTGTCTAGAAGTGTCAGATGTAGGAAAAGCATTAAGACAAAGTAGTCCATAATTTGATTCAGTATATCTTTTGACTGGGTTTGAATTTAAGTGAATTCCAACAGTCAGAATAAGTATTTTTTATAAAGATTTTTATCTTCATGAAATACTAATTTTCCGGTTGGGTGCGGGGTGACCGTGCCACTTTAACCAAAGATTCTTTGATAATGACAAACCATTTTAAGGAGAAATGATCACGTAGGAAAATCAATAACACAACAAATACTTAAAGCAACACACTATAAGAAGAAACACGTTTTATTTCTTTGTTTGTTAACCTTGCCATATCAGCCTATTGAGCCCAGTATTGTGGGATTAACAAATACATTATACATTGTTCCTGCCAGGAGAAACTCAGCACTTGATTCACCTATTCTAGAAACAGCAGATACACAGGAATAGAGGCATATTACCAGTCCTTGGAGGTGTTGTGCTTAGCGGTAAGCCAAAAAATAAAGAGAATGGTCAAGGTACAGACCGAGGACAGGAACAAGAAAGTAACAAAATCGATAGATAGAGACAGGTCAAATGAATCCAGAGATCAGAACAGTCCCGACAATCACCAAAGAATCGCTGTACTATAAACACGCTACTAGGTACGTGGGAAACCACAACAGGGCACTGGAATCCGGAATGAGCAAAGTTTAAACAGGTACAGCAAATACGGACGCTGCCTTTGTAATTTCTGCGCTCCCAGAATGTACATGCGTGTGGTGATGCCACATACCCCGAGACACTATTTTGACACATGGATGTTTCATTATATGGACGCTTTATAATAAGGTCCAGTGCCAAAATTGATGCCAGAATGACGCGAATTGGAGCAGACAGTGCAGGAATCAGTAGGTACGGTTACAATTCCCAGTTTTTTCTCGATAACATTTATGGACTTTAGTTGCACTACCAGCAATAAAATGGTCCATGAATTTTGTATTGTGACAACTTTGGGGGGGGGGGGGGGGCCGTTATAGTGTACTCCTGTGTCAAGAAATAGGAATATGGGTCCCGAGTAGTGACATTTAGTAATATTTAACCAGGATAAGACTTCTAATACAGAATGGTAGGCAATGGCAGAATGATCACTGGGATGTAACTGTATTAATTATATTTAAAGAGGAATTGTCACTTCTCTGGAATGTACACCATTGAAAAAAACCCAATGAAAGCACCTGTTATAAAGCGCTAACAAATTTCGCAGTACTGTACATTGGGTGGACTAAGATAAATATTTGCAACACAATGAGTTTAACGCACAGGAACACAGGGTGTTGAGGGCCCTGCTCAAGTGAGCTTACATTGTAGATGGAGTGGGGTAAAGGGACACAAGGCGTAAGGGTAGGGTATATTTAATGTATAATTTGTCTTCATCGTTTTCTGCAAAATATGCTCCATTTTATTTTGAATTTATATTAAATATTTAGCAAATAACATTATAATCTAGTCAAGACGAGAGAAAAAGCCAGAACAAACATTGCAGATGACGAAGAGAAAAAGAAACATTATTTAATCTCTCCTTTCCCTGAATGCTTTTACTATGCGGCTATGAGTAAGACAGGACAGAGTTTGTAACAATGACAAGGAACAAGGACAAGGAACTAAGATGGGGACGATCATTAGTTGGATGAAGAGGTGTGGATTGCTACATTTAGTATAATTTTTTACAAGTACCACAAATACAAATTTGATAAATATAAGGGATAAGTAAACATAATATTACAAATCCTGGAAAATGACAGTTCCCCTTTAATGTACTTCTGCATTTCAGCAAAGACGAAAACATAGAGCAGTCGTTTTTGTTTTTCTGCTTTGTGACATATTGCATCAAAAGCATGAATATTTGTTCAGAGTAATTCACTGCAGCTTGTGGGTACAAATACTTTAATACATTAAACTCAAATATGTTCTTCAAAAAGAAAATGGTCCGTCATTTTTACAAGCGCAATATGGAACAACAAACACAATATAAATAAAAAAGGAATATTTAAAAGGAAAATAAATATTTTAAGCTTTTATTACTATACTTACCAATATGAATTCCAAACAAGGACTGCTTTTAATCTCATTACTTTGAATTGGTTTTAGACTGTTTCAACCATCCTTCTTTGGACAATATTTATTAAACGTGTAATTTGTGTATCTGAACTGCTCTGTATTTGCTGTTACGCAGTTGATCAGTTGAAAACCTACTTTTATCTGTAGCAGATTTTTTTTCACCATTTCTTTATTTTTTTTTTTCACTACACCCATCATGTCTGCTATTTGACGAATCCTTTTTCTTGTTCATGAACTGACACTAGGAAAACAAGCAAGGCGTTTTTTCTGTTGTTGCTTTCAGAGTATCTGTCAGAGAGCAGAAAAAACACTAAAGGGTCAGTGGTGGGGAAAGAAAAAATTATTTATATGAAAGTTCATACCACTGGGGTTTCAAATGTTTTTTTGTTATTTTTGTAAAATCCATTTTATTTTCCCCATAACCTTGAGGCACCTGGAGAATTTGGTGTAACCTTACTAAACTGCCAATCTGCATTTTCACCGGTTGACCTTAGAGGTGCAAAACTGATGGTTTAAATTAGATCTGGACAAACCAAATGTTTGTGTCCATTTCTTTTCAAACATTGTAAACAATTTGCATGACACATTTGTTATTTTGTTTTAGAATTGAGGAGAAAAGCTATATTATTTATATTAAAAGATAATATAATGTAATGAACTGTGAATGTTGAATGTAAACTTCTTAAAAAATTAAGAAGCCTGCGGTTACGTTTTAAGGAGCTGTTGTGCAATTGCTTTCTCAAGTCCAACTTTATTTGTGTGTAATTATGCAGCAAAAGGCATATGAAGGCACAGTTCTGGCTTTTGTAGTCACCTGTTTTGTGCTCAGCACTTCAGCAGGAATATGAAAGGGCATTCCAGCATCCCACAAAAGGAGTGAACTAAATTAATCATGAAAATCACTGTCAAAAAGGAAACTGCATCTGAAGGGAAAACTTTGGAAGGGGAGAGATCTTTTATTTAGGATATTTACTATTACTGGATCAGTAGTGTCTGTTCACCTGGATTGCAGAAGCATTTATTATGCAAGTCTTAATGTTTACTATATGTTCCACAGTGATGAAGTCCAGTTAGTTTTAAAAAGATACTTCTGGCACCATAACAACTTAATCACAATGGGCCCTGGTCTTTCTTTAAGGGATTAAACCATTAACTAACATTTTAACCCCAAACCTTTGAAGATCGTGCCTGTTCGCTCTGCCTAGCTACTTCATTCAGAGTTTGGAATGTATTATATAAAAGTAACAGGCAACTGGCAGATAATATGAATATACTTTGTTGTGTGTTTTTTCTTTGGTGGCGTATGACATCGTCTTGCAATAAATGCAGACGTAGTATTGTCATAGATTTAGTGGTCAGCTGACACACTCTGCCATTGGGCATGGTCCTGCTTTGCTCTTTCCTTCTGGAGAAGACATCATGTGACATATGGCCACAGGCGCCCAGTGGGACACAACGGTTTGTCATCTTACCATATGACAGCACCAGAGCACTAAAGCTGCAGGTTAAGTGGTTACAGTACATGAAGCGTTCCTTTAATACAAGAAATACCGATACTTTTTTTTTTTATTATTCTTTATTATCTGTTGTGCATGATATAACAATAGGCTTACTCAGCCACGATAGCAGTCGTAAGCAGTAACAGGCATAACAATCCAAACATGGCATATGAATATACGGCACCATTTTTACATTTTGTTGAGAGAAACTTAAACAGTGGGTAGACATAGCATTTAACATGTGAGCTTTCCTGTCTGACCTGCCCATTTTTTTTTTTTTTTTGTATTTTTGCCGTGTATAGAAAATGTTAACATACAATCACGAGGTACCCCAACGGCAATCCTCAAAGCAGATATCACATGTTACATTTGAGGTGTCGAGTGAGACATGCACAATTTTATAATATTGGGGACAGGAGTAAACATGAGTATGACAAGAATTTACATATATGCTAGTGTGTTTTCCAAAGGTTAATAAAAGAGATGACATTAGTGTGTCGTTTGGGTCCATCATTATCCGATACCTGCTCTGCTTTTTCTGAGTAGCAGGGAGTGAGTGTCCGTTAGGGCAGACCTCCGTCATAGTCCAGCCATGCTGTGCTGCGGGTGTCTCACTGGTTTCCCTCCGGTTGCAGCCGTGATGTGGTGATGATGCCCCTTTTAGTCATCTGGGGGCTGGTGCCAGCCATAGTATGGAGCTTGGTGCTGTCTGCCTGGGTTTGCAGCTTTCTGGGTCGACCAGTTGCAGGCTGGGTGGGAGGAGAGTAAGAGGTCGATCTCCCTGCCGGGATATTCCGCTTGGCGGCATGCTCGATCCATCCAGACGGGATGTGCGGTGTAGTTCCCTCTCCCCAGTGCAGCCGTTGGCATCGCTGGTGTGAGTGGCTGCGGGGATAGGTGAGGATTTTCCCGCCACTCTGTATGGCAGGATCGGAAGGCAGGAGCCGCGGTGTCTCCTGTGAGCACGGGGAGAGAGCTGGTCGTCCCCCTGCCTCCCACGCACATGGCACCCGCCATTTTGGATGCAGCGGTTGGGCCCCCCGGCCTCGGTTGCAGTGTCTCGATCAGGGCTACAGGGAGAGGACCGGGATCCCCCCCACCGGTCCACGGGGGGGCGCGGGGACAGGGCCGGATCCACTCGGGTTGTGCCTTTGGCTGGGTTCTGTGTAGCAGGACGGTTGTGCCTTTGGCTGGGTTCTGTGTAGCAGGCCTCAGTTGGGGCAACGAGAATTTCTCCTCCAGGGGACTGAAGCTCGATGAGCCAGCCTCACCCTGGATCCAGTAGTCCTTCTGGTCAGGGCACCATTGCGGTCGGTCTACTTTGAGATGGAAAGACATAGTCTAGTCATTTTATTTGGTAATTTGTTGCAGGAGCTGCTCTTGCTTGCGACCGTCCAGCTTGGCGGTCCGGCCCCGCCCCCCCAGAAATACCGATACTTTATTCATGCAATCAGCTTACTAACACATTGACAGAAGGCTTAACATTTTTGAAGGTTAATTATAAGCTGTATTACTTATAAAAAAAAAAAAGGGTGAGGGAATGTTTTGCCTATAATTTTATTTTTGTGATTACTTATTTGGCGCAGGCCTCATTGTATCACTGGTTGAAGCTCTGTGCCAGGGAAACCAGGCCATATAGGAGGACATGAGTCTGCGGGTACATTAATGCCTTAGCTCTGTATTTCATGGTTCCCCAAGTCCAGGTTGTTTTTTTAAGGCATACCGGCAGTTTTTCTTGTGTGTGCATGACATGTAAACGTCTTATTGCCACTGCGCTGTGTTCCTCAACCAAACTCTTGGGTCCTCATTTCGTCAGTGCCCAGCTGAGTTACTAAGGCAGCACTGCCTCTGGAGGGCACCTCCTAAGTAGCAGTTACCATGGGGAAGGGATAGGAGTGGTACTGTGGGATTGCGAAGACAGAGTTATACTAATAAACACGCCACAATATGCAGCAGTACTGCATGTGACCTACTAGGCTAGAGTGATCTTTTATATATCAGGCTTAATATCTACCATATATGCGCTCACTTTTTATAGTCCACATACTGTAGATGTTTTTCCTTTCGTTTGATGAATATAATCCTTTTTGCTGTTATGTTACTTTTGATGTCACCCCTGTCTACCTTGTTTTCCTTCTTTAACGCTTTGCACCCTTGTGCATCCTTCTCTCCATTCCTCCCCCTGCCTCCCTCCGACAGTTTTCTTGTTATCTCATTAGCAAGCATGCTGCAGATTCCTTCTTCCTAACACTCACTGGCAGAAGCAGAAAGTACATTTTATATCGAGCTTTTGGTAACAATCCACAGAAACGGCAGTCATAGCCACAGCTTCTCACTGCAGGGGGCAACAGGGTGCGCGTATAATGCATCTCATACAATGCATCAACAGGTTCTGCTTTAACACTTCCCCTACCACAAGCTGTTTTTTATTCACCCCACCTCCTACCTGCAAAACTAGCCTGCTGTACCGTTGGCCTACCCATAGCAGACCATCATAGAGTAAATCTGCTATATGTTTGATAGGGAGAAGCGACTTGGTAAGATATCCATAGGCTTTGCTGGAAAGAGAAAGCATGGGCTATGAGAAGGCTGAATCTCCCTTTGCAGCTTGTGTAAGGTCGATCTGCATCAATATTCTGGTCCGATGACATACATTGCCAACTGTAAACAATGCATTCTGTGGAACCATTACAGCCACAAAGCACCTCATAACGTAAGACATAGGCTGTTATTTTATATGCTGAGAAAGAGCTGGGCTTTTTTTATCCATGTTATCTTGCACTTCCTTTGATAGCAGGTGAAGTTAACAGGAGATGACTGCTAGACTGGCCTTTTTACTCATACAAAAATAAAGCCCACCGACTTTGCGGTGTAATTGCATTCTTGCAGAGAGCCCCAATACAAAGAATGAAAAGGAATGCTTTTAACCATTTCAACACCCTGGTCAATCATTTGGCACTCAGACTATTTTCCATTCTAATCATCCCTTTATTTACGATCAGGGCTATTCAATCAGTTATGAATTATCAGTGAATTTAAAAGACCACTATAGGCACCCAGACCACTTCAGCTCAATTAAGTGGTCTGGGTGCCAGGTCTATCTAGGGTTAACCCTGCCTGCTGTGACAGCCGCTGATTTTCACAGAGAGAAGACGCCAGCGTCCATAGGAAAGCATTGAGAATGTTTTCCTATGGACTGACTGAATGCACGTGCGGATCTTGCCGCGTATGCGCATTCGGCGGAAGAGGGAGGAGAGTCCTCAGCGCCGAGGGTACGTGTTTAACCCCTTCTTCCCCCTAGAGCCCAGCAGGAGGGGGCCATAAGGGTGGGGGGACCTATTAACACTATAGTACCAGGAAAACCAGTTTGTTTTCCTGGCACTATAGTGGTCCTTTAAGTTTATAGGTCAGAGTCGCCAAACTGAAAAACTGGAGAATATTTCAAATTCAGCTATTTTAGCCAACAATTTAAAATTCACTAGGAATACTTGAGATTTCACAATTGTTAAATACTATTTTCAAAAATGTATTCATTACCATTTTTCCCCCAGTAAATTTTACTGTCTACTGTCCCTCATATCAGAACAGAATACTCC
Organism: Pelobates fuscus; assembly: GCF_036172605.1. NCBI lineage: Eukaryota > Metazoa > Chordata > Amphibia > Anura > Pelobatidae > Pelobates > Pelobates fuscus. The sequence goes on along the minus strand of NC_086328.1, from coordinate 86,865,963 downwards.
ATAAATGTAATGCAGTCCTTGTTAATATGGTTAACAAGAACACATTTTTTCTCTGAAACTTAAAGGAGGTGCTGATGACCTTACTATCTACCTGTACTATATAAATGTAATACACCATTTAATATTCCTTTCAATTGTGATTCACTTCCGGTTGTAATCCTTCATTATATTATTGGAAGTATCAAACACATAATATCCTGTACAATGTGAAATCATTGCCCTTATAATTTATATTGCACAGATTTATTGAAAACTAACCATAGGCGTGCGCAGCCTATTGCATTAGGGTGTGCACCCTAAAGCACAAGCACACACACACACACACACACAAAGCTGTGTGTGTGCTGTGTGAGGGTGCTGTTAGTGTGATGTGTGTGTGAGGGTGTTGGTAGTGTACTATGTGGGTGAGGGTGTTTGTGTGTGCGTGCTTGTGAGGGTGCTGTGAATGTACTGTGTGTCAGGGTACTGTTTGTGTGTGTGTGTGTGCACTTGTGAGGGTGCTGTAAATGTACTGTGTGTGAGGGTGCTGTTTGTGTGTGTGTGTGTGTTTGTTAGGGTCCTGTTTGTTTGTGTTTGTGAGGGTACTGTTAGTGTGCTATGTGAGTGTGAGGGTGCTGTTTGTGTAATGTGTGTGAGGGTGCTGTGTGTGTGGGTGCTGTAAGGGTGTGTGGGTGCTGTATGTGTGTTGGTGCTGTATGTGTGTTGGTGCTGTGTATGTGTGTTGGTGCTGTGTATGTTTGTGGGTGCTGTGTGTATGTGCTGTGTATGTCTGTGGGTGCTGTATGTGTGTATGTGCTGTGTATGTGTGTGGGTGCTGTATGTGTGTGGGTGCTGTATGTGTGTGGGTGCTGTATGTGTGTGGGTGCTGTATGTGTGTGGGTGCTGTATGTGTGTGGGTGCTGTATGTGTGTAGGTGCTGTATGTGTGTAGGTGCTGTGTATGTCTGTGGGTGCTGAATGTGTGTTGGTGCTGTGTATGTGTGTGGGTGCTGTATGTGTGTAGGTGCTGTATGTGTGTAGGTGCTGTATGTGTGTAGGTGCTGTATGTGTGTGGGTGCTGTATGTGTGTGGGTGCTGTATGTGTGTGGGTGCTGTATGTGTGTGGGTGCTGTATGTGTGTGGGTGCTGTATGTGTGTGGGTGCTGTGTATGTGTGTGGGTGCTGTGTATGTGTGTGGGTGCTGTGTATGTGTGTGGGTGCTGTGTATGTGTGTGGGTGCTGTGTATGTGTGTGGGTGCTGTGTGTATGTGTGTGTGCTGTGTATGTGGGTGGGTGCTGTATGTGTGTTGGTGCTGTGTATGTGTATAGGTGCTGTGTATGTGTGTGGGTGCTGTATGTGTGTTGGTGCTGTGTATGTCTGTGGGTGCTGTGTATGTGTGTGGGTGATTGTGGGGGGTGGAGGTGGGGGTACATTACTTGATATCCCCCCTCCCTTCTTACTTTATGTAGGGAGGGGGGATCCTTCCTTGCTGCCTTCCCTGGTGGTCCAGTGGAGGTGGGGGCAGATCAGTTATCCCCCCTCCCTTCTTACCTTATGCCTGGGAGGGGGGATCCTGCTTCTGCTGCCATCCATCCCTGGTGGTCCAGTGGAGAGTGAACTCACGCGAACTCACGCTAGAGTTCACGCTAGAGTTCACTCACGTGAGATCTGAGCGTTGCCGCGGCAACGCTCAGATCTCGCGAGAGGAGCCCGGCGGAGCTGCTGGCAATAGCTCCGCCGGTCCTCTCCTGCCTCCCTCACTGCCTGTGAGCCGGTGAGGGGAGGCTGAGAGCAGAGCCGGCGCTCGGATAGCGCCGGCTCTGCATGAGCCGACAGGGGGGATCCTGAGATCTCCCCTGCCGGTCTCAATACATAGGCGTGCCGCGGGGATTAGGGTGTGCCCAGGCACACCCGGCACACCCCGCACGCACGCCTATGAAACTAACAGGAACTGATACTAACAATGCTCATATGAACAAAGTGCTTTGCAAAAATGACTAAATTAAGGGCATACGAACATAATGGAGTTTAAGAGTAAATTACATTTGCTAAACTAGGAGTATACGAACATAATGGAGTTTAAGAGTAAATTACATTTGCTAAACTAGGAGTATATTCTTATGGACACATTGGCCCTTAAGGTGTGAATTACCTCAAGACAGTGCTAGAACAGCTGCAGAGAAAATATAAGAAAAAATTTAATGTTAAAAAGTGGAAAGTGAGCAGGGAAATGCGTACGAAGGCTCAGGATTGGGTTGTAAAGTGTCTAGGACCATTTTTGAGACTGATGAATAGATAACCATTTTCCATTATGGAAACTATAATGTTACTATGGATATTCATTTTGGTGCAGCAATCAAATGCCACTCTCTAGGTCCTCAATACTCCCTTGCGAACTGTACATAGGGTGCTCCTGTCCATCGAGTAAGAACATATAAATGTATATAGTGTACTGTAAAAGTACATGTATAACTAATAATGCCTGTCACAACAGTTCCACCATTGATAGTTATGCATATAGTTAGAACATTAAGATGGCTTAAACAGAGATTCCCAGGCACATAATCCTTAGTAAAGTCTGTATTTCACCGGCATCACTCTAGGGGACAAACAACAAGTAAAATAAAATAAAAATGTGTTTATTTCAACTGTTTTCCATGTAAAGTAAATAATCCATGGCTTGTTAGGTAACGCAATGGTTTTATTAGCACGGGAATATATAGTGAGAACCACAACTGTGCTTAGTACATAGCCAGGAAGCAGCAAGTGCTATTTTTACCGTCTTCAGCCTTGGAAATGGCGTTGGTCTTTATACATATGTGACTACATTAACTCTCAAAGGAGGACAGTCACTATGGCACCTACAGACAGCGATGACAGTCACTATGGCACATACGTTTAAGCTTACACTTGCCCTTTATTAAATTTTAAAACCTTGTCTTGCCAGAGCACAGATAGGAATCTGGACAGCAAGATGGTTTAATAATACTATTTTCACCAAGTAGACTTCTCAAAAATGTCCACACAGGGCAGCCTTGATATTATTGTACATAGCTCTGGAATGATAGACTAAACATCCCAAATGTCCCTATTTTGGGACAAAATCCATCTGTCCCTCTTTTCTATCCTAGAGTAGATCTTCTCAAGGTGTCACATATTGTTGGTGGGCTCCACAGCAATATTACTCACAGCAATGTGTGTCTTTAAACAAACATTTTGAAATCAGTCTGAGTAAATAAGATACATCGTTCTTGTTCTGAGAAATTTTATCTGACTTACTAAGAATAATTTATGCAACTACAATTTATTTTAGAACAGCCACCTCAAACCCCTAAAATTAAATTGTCCTCTTTAACCATTTGAAAATGGGCTGTATGGGTAGACAGCCTCTGACGGTCTCTTCTGGGCTGTTCAACCGAGGCCTGGTTAAGCATCATGTTAAAGACACACTATAGGGACCCCGACCACGTAATCTCATTGAACTGGTCTGGGTGCAGTGTCCCTGTCCTTTTAACACAGCAATGTTAATTATTGCAGTTTCTAAGAAACAGCAATAATTATATTGCTGGGTTAACTTCTCCTCTAGTGGTGCTTCCTGGTGTTTCATGGAGTAATACTGGACATCCTCACGCTTTGCATGAGAACGTCCAGCAGCTTGAAAAATGACGTAAGAAAGCATTGTTTCAGTGATTTCCTATGGGGAAGCCCTAATGTAGTTCCTTTCCAATCATATAATCGGTCATGAAATGAAATAACACTAAATGATCTCATAGACACATTTTCTCCATATCTTCCTGTCACATCCCTGCAGAACATATCTTACATCTTCCCTTGTTAGAACTCACAAGTATCAGTTAACCATTAATTTTCTATTACTACCCATAGCAACAGCTAACCTTTCCTTCTCCCAGTAGTAACGCAGAGTTCTAATTCTCTGATGGGATTCTACACAGGTCTGTTTTGCACTTGCTGATATACTCAGGTGGCATGTATACCAGAGAGCAGAGCAGCACTGACACCCAGCGGTAAATGTGGAGAACGATGCCTTTTCCTTTTTATATTTATATATATGTATGTACGTATCTGACATATAATGGCATACTGCTTAGCAGGGTTGGACTGGGACGAAAATTCAGCCCGGGCAGTTAATGGCAGAGCAGCCCACAGTGAGGGGCGGGCCACAAGGAGGGCGTGTTAATTGTGTGTGTATGCGTATATAGAGTAGTGTGTGTGTGTGTGTGTGTGTGAATTAATGAATGAATGCATGGGGGTGTGCAGATGCAGATTGTGTCATCAGTGAGTGTATGTGTATGTATGTCAGTGTATCTGAGAGTGTGTGCTGGTCCGTGAGTGTGTGTCTGTCAGTCAAAATGTGTGTAAGTTAACAGTAAGGGGTGGGTACATTTAAACTAGGGGGTGCCCGAGATCTGTCATGCCTAAGGCCACTAAGGCACCATATTAAAATACACAACTGGGTATGATGGGTTAATGGGGGGTGTAGTGCGTTAATTGGGGGTATGATGGCAGGGTGTGTAGTGGGTTAATAGGGTTAAGATGGCAGGAGGTGTAGTGGGTTAATAGGGGTATGATGACAGTGGGTGTATTGGGTTAATAGGGGTATGATGGAAGGGGATGTAGTGGGATAATAGAGGTATGATGGCACGTGTTGTAGTGGGTTAATAGGGGGTATGATGGCCGGGGGTGTAGTGGGTTAATAAGGGTAAGATGGCAGGAGTTGTAGTGGGTTAATAGGGGTATGATGGCAGGGGGTTTAGTGGGTATGATGGCAGGGGTTGTAGTGGGTTAATAGGGGTAAGATGGCCGGGGGTGTAGTGGGTTAATAGGGGTATGATGGCCGGGGTGTAGGGGGTTAATAGGGGGTATGATGGCCGTGTGATGTAATTCCAGTAAAATACAAGTTTAGCAGGCTAAGATTGCCACAAGGCATATGTATGTATATGTGTTTGTAGTATCAGTTAGTTAATTACACGTAGCTAAGATACTGTTATCACTGTACTGACCAGGTGCAGGAATGTAAGAACTGGAATTACGCGTCCCTCTCCTTTGTATCAGATGAGCCACGTGGTTAGACCGGATGGATGAGTTTAGACTCTATTTATTAAATAGGTTAAGGGTATGTGTGGGTGTAGTTAATTGTGGGAGGAGCTACAGTGCTATATAAGGAATGTACTCTATGTATTCAGTACTCAGACTTTGCTGTATTTTGGTGACGCTAGTCCCTCTGAGTCCCGATCGGTGATCCAATAAAGAATCTCTTCCTTCCTGAAGAAACCTGTGTCCATCTCTCTGTGCTTGGCTTCCGTCAGTTTCTCCGGTATCAGCCGGGGGTGTAGTGTGTTAATAGGGGGTATGATGGCAGGGGGGTGTTATAAAGGTTAAATGGCTGCTTAATGAATTTAATAATTAAAATATATATTGCACTCCCCTCCCTCTTATTACCTTGCGGAGGTCGAGGGGAGCATGCTGGTGGTCCAGTGGTCCGGTTACTTGGTCTGTACCTCCGCAGGGTACTCTGAGCTCGCGAGATGGCCCATTGCCATCGCAGCCCACCGATGTCCAGTCCAGGCCTGTTGCTTAGTAGTTCCCAACCACCTTGCAAACGGATTGTCTGGGTTATTTGCTAAAGTTTGAACTGATTGGAATTTAAAGTGAATTTCAATTTGTAAGCCATAATCCCCAAACTGAAAACATGGCTGACTTGGAGTTTATTTTCCCAGTTTGGCTATTTTTGCCTGAAATATAATATATATATATATATATATATATATATATATATATATATATATATATATATATATATATAGTTGAAGGGTTATTTCAAGCACTATGACCAGTTTAATAATTTGAACTATGGAATCCTGCACATACTGAGATATAGTCCTTTGCTGCAGGATGTATAACAGAGGTGTAACCTCCTGAAGTGTTGTTAAAGTATCATTAGTCCGATCAGAACAAGTGTTCCATGCTGGCTAATGTAAATTCTGTACATATTTGATAACAGACATCAGCACATAACATGCTGTCGACATATGACCAATGGGGGGCTCTCCCCTGTGCTACCCACATTTTACCTGGGAGGGTGATTGATGTCACTAGAGAAGGTAGACATTAGATTTATTTGTTCTTATTTTTAGGGGGGTAGGGGGAGGCAGTATGGTAATGGTTATATTGACTAAAAGCAGCATTTTATTAAAACACAGTTTTTTTGGTTGGAGTAACCTTTTAAGTTTGTATGATACCATGGTATACTCTGAACAGTTGTCTTGCCTGCCATTTAAATCACTAGTATTTACTGCAGGTCAGAGTTCTCATTATTTTAACAAAGTCCATAAGTTTATGAGGACTACATTTTACACTTACCTCGATATATTTGTTGATATGTTACAGAGTGAGCCCAATGTTTAGCTCCATAGGGGTATTTCATGTTTTATGCTAGAAAAAAATGTTCTCAAAAGCGTATATCAATTCTTTTTCTGTCAACTATAATGCAAAATGTCACTCAACTTATTGGGATGAAATTTCCGATGGGACGGGGATTACGGTACCTTTTGACAATGTCTATTACCGTTACATCTTAGAAGGAAACTCACCGTTGAGGATCATTGCTAATGCCAGTGTGTCAACAGTCATTCACCTCTCCTTTTTCGATCATCTCCCAATCTAATTACCGCCACCCCCAATTCTATTGGTCTTAATTCTCTTATGCGATGACAGGGACATTAGATATTGTCTATACAGTTCCCAAAGTAGATTCTAACCTTTGAGCCTGAATAGGGAAATTTTGCGTGCTGGTGTATATTTAGTTTTATTTATAGAATTCTTTCCTGGACGGTAGGTAGCCCCCCCCCTTCTTAAAAAGCTGGGAAGTCTTCTGTCATTTTGCCTCATATTAGCAAAAATAACCACCTCCATATAAGGCTTGAAAGTGATAATTATTGTTTTTATTTGACTTATGGTTTTTTATTTAGTTTCCCACCTATTTTCATTATGAGTATAAGGACATATCAACAAGCGCTTAATATTTTGCTAAGTATTTTTCCTATGGGTCGAATATAATTATTTTCCATGCTGAACCTGTTTGTAATACACCATTGTGGTTTGATTTTTATAACCGTTGCATATTTTGTATGTTAAAAATCAATGAAATGTGAATTTATAATAAATACTTAGTACTTGGCATTTCTAGGTTTAAAAAAGTGTTTTCTGTCAGTTTTTGCTGTAGGGGTCCACCTACATTCACCCAGGTCATGATAGCCTTTCCATGGGAATTAAGACATACTTTTATAGCTTAACATTCTATTGCAGTGGTTTCCAACCCAGTCCTCAAATATCCCATAACAGTCCAGGATTTATGGATTACTCAGTTATGTCTAAGGTGTTTTAAAAAAAGAAAAAACTAAAACAAAACACCAAATCCTGGACTGGTATGGGGTACTTGAGGACTGGGTTGGGAAAACCTGTTCTATTGCATAGAATGCCTAGGTAGGGTTAGGGCAAACATATTAAAAAAAAACTGAAACCTGTACTGGAAGTATTTGTCTTACCCTCACCCACCTGAATGCCAGGCTAGGCAGAGAAATCCTCCTTTTGTAACCTATTATACATGGTAGGTATTCAGGAACAGGTACCCACATCCCACCCTACCCGGTCAATATCCCTGCATCCAGATATTGATTCTGAGCAAGGTCGGGGCACTTATGTCCAGATTATTAATAAGTCAAAGAGTGCCTTAGAAATGTAAGCAAAACTTTATTCGGTTTCCCTTTCAAACTCAATTTTACATTAACCCTTGTAATGCCTGGAAGACATTTCTCATCTATGGGAACACAGATTATAAGAGCCAGAAAACATTTTGGGGGGGGGGGGGGGGGGGGGGGGGAGGAGGGACGACACACAAACACGGATAGGCAACCTTCGGCACTCCAGATCTTGAGGGCTACTTCTCCATTGATGCTCTGGTAGTATTATAGCTGTAAGAGCATTATGGGACATGTAGTCCACAACATCTGGAGTGCTGAAGGTTGCCCTGCAGCTGATTAGGGATAAATAGGTTCATAGTCATATTTCTCTGGTATTTATATTTACATCTTATTTATCCCCCTCCCTACATCTATTTCTTCAATGTCCCCATTCCTCTGTGCTTCTTACAGCTCCCAGTGGGGCCTCTAACAATCCAATTAGTCTGTCAATAAAAATGTAATCAAGCAATAATGCACCTTATTCTGTGTAATCAGCAGTCCTGTCACAGGAGGAGCGTATATGTTTAAATGTAAAGACACAGAATTCAGACATGGGGAAAAGGGGATGACAAATAAATATACGCTGCCTTTTCCTCCAACCACATGGTTATTTATTAAAGTATTATCAAATCCAAGGCCTGAGCAGCTGAACTGAAAGCATAGCTAACTTGGAGACTTTTTTCCATTTCAGCTAATTTAACCTTAAATTTGAACTTCACCTTGGAGTTTGACTTGAGTAAATAACCCTGAGTGAGAGGAACTATGAGCACGTGCCCCCACTATCATAAACAGAGATAAAAGCTAGAGGCATGTACTACATGTAATTATTTCATAAAGGGAGAGTCTTATCTTTTCATATGTAGAGAGAGGGGCTAGGAAACAGAGAGAGAAGCCCCATTACAATATGGAAAGAGAGAAGCTATAAGCATGTACACCCCACTACAATTTAAACAAATCATAAAGACAGAGAAGATAGAAGCATGACCATTTCATACAGAGAGAGATACACTACACGAATGTACACTCCACTACAGCATGGCCATTTCATACAGAGAGAGAGACACTACACGTATGTACACTCCACTACAGCATGACCATTTCATACTGAAAGATACACTACATGAATGTACACTCCACTACAGCATGACCATTTCATACAGAGAGAGAGACACTACACGTATGTACACTCCACTACAGCATGGCCATTTCATACAGAGAGAGAGAGAGACACTACACGTATGTACACTCCACTACAGCATGACCATTTCATACAGAGAGAGATACACTACACGAATGTACACTCCACTACAACATGACCATTTCATACACAGAGAGAGACACTACACGTATGTACACTCCACTACAGCATGACCATTTCATACACAGAGAGAGACACTACACATATGTACACTTCACTACAGCATGATCATTTCATACAGAGAGAGAGACACTACACGTATGTACACTTCACTACAGCATGACCAATTCATACAGAGAGAGAGAGAGAGAGACACTACACGAATGTACACTCCAGTACAGCATGACCATTTCATACTGAGAGATACACTACATGAATGTACACTCCACTACAGCATGACCATTTCATACAGAGACTACACGTATGTACACTTCACTACAATGTGACTGAATCATACACAGAGACACACTAGGTGCATTACCCCCACTATAATGTGACTAAATCATACACAGACAAACCGGGTGAAAATAACCCCCACAACCAAAGGTCCTTATGGCACACAGAGCAGGAATTTCTGAGTATGTACCTCATAATACAGTGTGTACACATGCTACACGGAGACAAGCGAGGAAGTCCATACTAAGGGGACGTTATATGTATGTGCCCCCTTATCCGTGTACCTGTGTCATTGGCGAAATGTACAGACTCATAGAATCCCTCTTTTTTTCAGTGATGCAAGCAGAAAGTAAAAACTTATGTGTTGACGATGAAGCTAAAACATCTAGAAAGAGACATTTCCACTCAAAACTACCGGCCATCAACTCTCCCCTTGTGTTAGCCATGGGAGTGCAGAATAATATTCCGTTCTGACACAATATATTCCACACTGTCCACCTCGGCAGAGTTACAGACCGTGCCACCTTTCCTCTTAAACCTGCAATTAAATTAAATAATCCATTCTTTGTAATCCCACTTTAAATGCCACACTCTCTTCGGCCTTTATACTACTCTTGATACCGGAGAAACTGACGGAAGCCAAGCACAGAGAGATGGACACAGGTTTCTTCAGGAAGGAAGAGATTCTTTATTGGATCACCGATCGGGACTCAGAGGGACTAGCGTCACCAAAATACAGCAAAGTCTGAGTACTGAATACATAGAGTACATTCCTTATATAGCACTGTAGCTCCTCCCACAATTAACTACACCCACACATACCCTTAACCTATTTAATAAATAGAGTCTAAACTCATCCATCCGGTCTAACCACGTGGCTCATCTGATACAAAGGAGAGGGACGCGTAATTCCAGTTCTTACATTCCTGCACCTGGTCAGTACAGTGATAACAGTATCTTAGCTACGTGTAATTAACTAACTGATACTACAAACACATATACATACATATGCCTTGTGGCAATCTTAGCCTGCTAAACTTGTATTTTACTGGAATTACATCACATTCCCCCCTTTGATGCCTCTGATATTTCACAATTACTTGAGGCATCACTTAACCTTGGTTTGCATATACCTCAGGTTACCATGAACCAGACCAAACTTATCTTATGATGTGAATCTTTTAACACTCATCTTCCTGCATTGGTTCTCCTTGATCTAGAGCCTTATACTTATATATCGCCATTATCTGTGCAGCAGCCTTCCTCTCTGCTATACTTCCTATCAGGCTTTGCACAGACCTAACTACTAAGGGTATAAGACACGGTAGGAGTAGACACAACAGTAAAATCAGTAGGACTCCACCTACCACTGCCTTAAGCCCTCCAAACCACTCATACCAGTTACCAAACCAACTACTTGGATTGTACCCTTTCCATACCTGAGTAGGCACATGCGCTAGTTTAACCATATGGCTAGTAAGCTCAGCTATTGCTTGCCCTTCGTCATCTATTTGAAGACAGCAATTGCTCAGGTTAAACTTCCCACATACACCTCCCTCTACTGCCAAAAGGTAATCCAAGGCTAATCTATTTTGGTACACTGCTGTCCTCATCCTGGTATTATGCTTCGCTAGAAGATTGAGTGCTTGTGAGGTCTCATTAGTAATAATCTCAACCACCGCCTGTAATCTTATAATACGGTTGAGCATATAAATTGGGGTTCTATAACCAAAGGTACCATCTTCTGCCCACGTGGCTGGCCCATAATAATCTATGATACGCTGGGGAGGCCATTCATTATCTTCCCAGGTACCTATCTCTAGGGGTCCCCTTTTCTTCCTATGATTCACATCATACACTTTAACACCTAAAGTCTCACCTGTTTCAATCGGTAACAAGAAGAAGGATGGTTTGAACATACCCAACACACATGCCCCTTCCCAGTCCTGTGGCAACTCCGAATAGGCTTTCTTACCACAGATCCAGTACAAATTTGCTGGGGCTCTCCAGGTAGATGTGATGGATAAATCAAACCACACATCCTTTAAACTGGCATATCTAGCAAACGGGTTAGATGGTTCTGAGACATTTGAAGCCGACCACCAAGTTGTATTTTTAGTATCATCATCATAAGCTTTTTGCCCTAGACAAGTTAATTCTCCTACAGAAGTATTATACATTATTCCTTTCCTTGCTATGCAAACATAACCTATGATGGAGGTCTTTAATCTCCACTCAGATTTACCTCTAACACTCAAATGATAATCGGCTTGTGTAGATATTAGTTGGTCAACTGCCTCAGAACCGGACATTACCTCCTTTGCTTCCCAAGGCCATTGGTCTCCCATGTTAGTACCTCCACACACATAGCAGTTGGTAACATTAAGACTACCGGCAATACTTTCAGCTAGGTCAATGAACAGGTTTTTAGCGTTATGGGGGATCTTATTATCTATACTCATCTCTTCATAAAAGGAATGGTATACTTGATGAGTCTGGGAGGATACCGTATCAGTCTCTATTCCTATAAACAATAATGTCCCAGGATCTAAACCCGTCCCGTATATCTGAAACCCAAATAAATTTCCATACTTATCTAGGAACTTGTCGGGGTTATTAATAAGTATATGGACTGGGTTGCATTCCATAGACTTACAATAAGGGCTAGTCGGCAACTTAGTCACTATCATGTCTTTATCTACTGTCTGTCCCCAAGTCGCCCACCCCACACAAGACCAATATGGACAAAAGTTATAGTCTTTATTTGGGCATCTAGGACTCACATATTTATTTTTACTACTGGGACAAATATATTTATCATTAGACCCATACGTCCTCTCCCATCTAAGATCCCCACATACATTCCACGGTTTTCTACCACTTGATATCGCCTTACATGCATCAAATAGCAGAACACCCGAAGAATATACGGATTCTAACACCGTCTTATTAATTAGGGTCCCCTGAGGATCTCCATTCCTGAGAGTCAACCAAATTGTACGAGGTTGATACTCTGGACTGAAGCACTTAGGTTCTCCTACTCCTAAATGGCACACACTATAGTCTATATTTAGGTATCTACATCTTGATACCTCTCCTTTACATTCGTATTGTGAATGCCAAATTAGGGTTTGGGAAATATGGTTACCTGTTCTCGTAGTCTTAATGCATACCTCACAGCTAGGAGTGTCGGTACCTCTACCTTCCTGAATATAAAAACACATGTAAATAAACACAATCAAAAGCACATCTTTCGCCGTCATCCTCAGTCTTCGTCCGTGCGATGGAACCTCAGCTTCCAGGATGTGAGGGCTGCAGGGAATGGAGTTCTGCTCGTCTTCACAGGTGTCCCTTCGAGACTTTCCTGGCTTATACACTATGTGATGGTAAGCGGACAGGCTTTATTATGGCCTTCTCACTCACACCTGTAACAATAAAATTTGTAATCCACAATAATTCCTCGTTACTCCGACTGAGTAGTGCGTTTCAACCGGATCCTGCAGGGATTCTCTGGATCTGCTGTAACTTGCCAAGAATCAACTGCTGCTGGCTTAACCCTGGAGTGATGTATCCACGGAGTCACTTCGGCTACTTTTATCGCTGTAGGGGTAGACAAAAGAACAACATAAGGACCTCTCCACTTGGGCCCTAACGGTACATTATTCCACTCTTTAATCCACACTTGATCTCCTGGATGATAACTATGAACAGGGGGATAAATATTCACAGGTAATCTATCTTGTACCCATTTCTGTACCTCCTCCATAGTCTTACCCAACTCTACAACCTGCTGCCGGGTAATTCCTTCTCCCAACTGACTCAAGTCCCCCCTTAAGTTACCAAGTACGGGAGGTGGTCGCCCATACATGATTTCAAAAGGAGAGAGGCCCATCCTTCTGGTAGGGGTACTGCGGATTCGCAATAAAGCTATGGGTAAGAGAACGTTCCACTTAAGTTGGGTTTCCTGACACATTTTAGCCAACTGGTTCTTTATAGTTCTATTCATTCTCTCTACCTTACCAGAACTCTGGGGTCTATATGCAGTATGAAGCCTCCACTTTATACCAAGCATATGAGTCAGTTGTTGTAGGCACTGATGAACAAAAGCTGGACCATTGTCCGATCCTATAGAACAGGGTAGTCCATATCGGGGTATTATTTCTCGTAGCAGGAATCTCACAACTTCTCCTGCTTTCTCTGTACGAGTAGGACATGCTTCTACCCAACCTGAATAGGTGCACACAATTACCAACAGGTAACGATGTCCACCCGATTTAGGCATCACTGTAAAGTCTATTTGTAGATCGGACATGGGGAGTCCCCCCATAAACTGGACTCCTGGTGGCTTTACTGGTCCTTGTCTTGCATTATTTTTAGCACACGTTACACATCTACGTACAATGGCCTGAGTCAAGTTGGACAATCTTGGTATGTAGAAATGTTTCCTGAGAGATTCTTCAGTACTGTCTCTCCCAGAATGTGTCCCGTTGTGATAATTTTGGACAATTTCTACCGCTAGTGATGCTGGTATGACTATTCTTCCATCTTCTAGCTGATACCACTTGTTCTCCAAATACTTTCCCGGTTCAGTCTTTAACCACTCCTCTTCTTGAGCTGTATAAACTGGAGTCCATTGGGACAGTGGAGTTGGTATAAGAGCAGCTATATGCCCCACATACTCCTGTCTTCCTGATTCAGCAGCACGCTTAGCTGCACTATCTGCCATCCGATTTCCCTTGGTTACATCACCATCTCCTCTCAGATGCGCTCGACAATGTATGATACCGACTTCTTTTGGCTCCCACACTGCTTCCAATAGTTGTAGGATTTCAGCTGCGTATTTGATTTCTTTGCCTTCTGAATTCAGTAGTCCTCTTTCTTTATACAAAGCTCCGTGGGCATGAGTGGTTAAAAACGCATACTTAGAGTCCGTATAGATATTTACTCTTAAACCTTCAGCCAATTGTAACGCTCGTGTTAGTGCTATTAATTCTGCCTTTTGTGCTGATGTTCCTTTCGCCAGTGGCCGAGCTTCTATCACCTTGTCTATTGTTGTCACTGCATATCCTGCATAGCGGATCCCTTCTTTCACATAACTACTGCCGTCGGTGTAATATTGAACATCGGGGTTCTGGATGGGAAAATCACGAAGATCTGGTCTACTTGAAAATACTTCATCCATTACTTCCAAACAATCATGTTGACTTTCAGTAGGTTGCGGCAAAAGGGTAGCTGGATTTAAGGTGTTTACAGTCTCTAAATGCACTCTTGGGTTTTCACACAACATTGCTTGATACTTGGTCATACGGCTGTTACTAAACCAATGATTTCCTTTGTAATCCAACAACGTCTGTACTGCATGTGGGACTCGTACATAAAGTTCTTGACCCAGAGTGAGTTTATCGGCTTCAGCTACTAGCAGGGCGGCTGCAGCTACGGCTCTTAGACAAGGTGGAAGTCCGCTGGCCACTGCATCCAGTTGCTTAGACATGTAGGCAACAGGTCTTTGCCATGATCCCAAGTACTGTGTCAATACTCCCACAGCCATTCTTCTTTGCTCGTGTACATATAAGTAGAATGGTCGTGTGTGATCAGGTAGACCTAATGCTGGGGCACTCATCAAAGCCTTCTTCACATCTTCAAATGCCGTTTGCTGTTCTTGGGTCCATAAGAAGGGGTCGTGCTCTGTACCTTTGATGGCTGCGTACAGAGGTTTTGCCAGTATCGCATAGCTGGGAATCCATATCCTACAGAAGCCTGCTGCCCCCAAGAATTCTCGCACTTGTCTTCTATTCTTGGGTATTGGTATTTGGCAGACAGCTTCTTTTCTCTCTGGCCCCATAATCCTTTGACCTTCAGAGATATGGAATCCCAGATACTTGACAGTTGGCAAACACAACTGAGCCTTCTTCCTGGACACCTTGTATCCTGCCTTCCAGAGAATATGTAGTAGATCGTGCGTTGCTTGCTGACATTTTTCTTTTGTAACTGCTGCTATCAACAAGTCATCTACATATTGTAACAATACACATTCTCCTGGGATAGACTCGAAATCCAGTAGATCTTGACTTAGAGCTGAACCAAATAGGGTAGGTGAATTTTTAAACCCTTGGGGCAGTCTTGTCCAAGTCATTTGGCGTTTTGAGCCCGTTACAGCGTTCTCCCATTGGAAAGCGAAAATACATTGGCTTTCTGCGGCAATTCGGAGGCAAAAGAAGGCATCTTTGAGATCTAAGACTGTGAAGTAAGTAGCCCCGCCCGGAATTAAAGCAAGCAGGTTATATGGATTGGGTACAACTGGATGTATGCTAACAACCGCATCATTGACTGCTCTTAAGTCCTGTACAGGTCGATACTCATCTGTACCGGGCTTTTGAACAGGCAGCAATGGGGTGTTCCAGGGGGAAGTACAGAATTTTAGGATACCATACCGTATGAACTTATCCAGATAGGATTGGATGTTCTTCTTAGCCTTCTGCGGAATGTGATATTGTCTTAGGCTCACTGGATAAACCCCATGTTTCAGTTCAATTTTTATTGGTGGAATATTGCGGGCCAGTCCTGGTGGGTTGTTCTCTGCCCAAACTCCTGGTATGTTAAACAATGTCTCATCACTCCTAGGGTTTTGGCTAGTCAACACTGTATAAAGTCGCCACTCTTCTTCCTTTGGTACGGATAAAGTCATAATACCTGAAGGTCCATTAAACTTTAAGGATGTTGTTCCATTTGGTAGGAACGTAATCTGCGCTTGTAATTTTGATAGCATATCACGTCCCAGCAATTGGACTGGACATTCAGGCATATAAAGGAATTGGTGTTTTACTACGTGGCCTCCCAATGTACAGAGTCGACTTTTAAGAACCGGTTTTTCAGCACTTCTTCCAGTTGCTCCTATCACAGTAATAGTCCTTCCAGATGGAGGAGCAACTAGATTAGTCACCACTGAATGTTCAGCACCAGTGTCGATCATGAACGCACTCCTTTTCCCCCCTATTGATACATCGACCATAGGCTCCGCTCGACCAAGGGGGATGGAGCCCGGTCGGTATCAATAGTCCTCCATGACAGTGTCAGCCAATCCTACAAAGTCCCTACCTTCTCTATCGCGGGACCTTTGCGCTGCTGGAATATACCTGTCTTCCCTAACACTTCCTCTGTTCCCATTACTCCCTCTATAACCATTACTCCCTCCGGGGCCTCCTCTACCTCTCGCTCTACCTCTAAAGTTTCCGTAGCCTGCCCTGGGTTGGTCTCTCTCGTACTGCTCTCTTTGCGGACATTCGTTCCTCCAATGCCCTTCTTCCTTGCAATACGCGCATTGATCCCTACTCAAAGGCTCCCTACTCCATCTATTATTGCCTCTATCTGGGCCCCGTTTATCTACGCCTGCGATCGCTACCGCTAGCATATCAGCCTTTTTACGCATCTTGCGCTCTTCCTCTTTCTTACTTTCTGTATCCCTGTTCATATAGACCTTATTTGCTACCTCCATTAGTTGGGTGATGGACATACCTGCAAACCCTTCTAACTTTTGTAGCTTGCGCTTAATATCTCCGTATGCTTGGCTGACAAAGGCGGAGTTAACCATTCGGGAATTGTCTGCGTCTTCCGGATTAAAGGGGGTATACAAGCGGTATGCCTCCAATAATCGGTCATAAAAGACACTGGGCGCTTCATCGCTTTTCTGGATCACCTCAACTGTCTTCGACATGTTAATGGCTTTCTTTCCTCCGGCTTTCATGCCAGCAATTATAGCGTCTCTATAGGCTCTGAGTTGAACCATATCAGCACCATTTACGTTCCAATCGGGATCGGTGTTGGGATAGTGTGTCGCGGCCCATGCTGCTGGATTGGCTTGGTTCAAAGCACGGGCTCTATCCTCTAATGCTTTAATGGCTGCTTGATTTATTCTTGTCCTTTCCTCATTGTTAAATAAAGTCATTAGTAACTGCTGGCAATCAGCCCATGTCAGATTATGCGTCTGTACTATTGAGGTGAACAGATCAGTCATAGCTTGTGGTTTCTCAGTATACGAGGAATTATGGGTCTTCCAGTTTAAAAGATCGGTTGTGGTAAATGGGACATATACGAAGACTGGGTCAGCGTGTGCCATTTGACCTGCGGCATCGATATAAGCTGACCCGGGATTCAGACGAAGAGGCATCTGATAGTGCTTTAATTGTTGGGCACCAGTCAACTGTCGGGTTTGGATGGGGCTACGTAGAGAGGCGTCAGTCATGGGTTCCGGTCGGGGAGAGATAGGGTATGGGGATGTGGGAGGTCGGTTTTGGGAAAATGTCGTAAATAAAACACTTCGGGTCGAGCTAGATGAAGCTTGACCGGAAGTCTGAAGTGGCGCCAAATCAGGATATTCGTTTCTAATGGGGGTGGGTTCTGGTTCCGGAAGGGGAGATTTAGTACGAGGGGGGGTGGATCCTGTACTGGAGGAGGAAGCGGAAGTGGATGAGGGTAATGAGGGGAGGGGTGCAGGGCTTCCTGCGTTTGCGTCACTTCTTCTTAACGGAAAGTAAGGGGGCGGCAAAGGGATCTCGGACTCAGGGGGCGTGTCCAAAATGGGCCTAACACCGGTCCTAGTGGACGAACAAGTCCTAGCTACCATGAGGCGACACTGCTCCTCGTGGCATGTCTGGAGCCATTTTGGCGAGTCATTTACGGCCTGTCTCCAACAGTCAATATAAGGAAACTGGCCGTAAAGTTCAGGCCTACCCGATACAGCCACGTGTAAGCGCTGTACCAGAGTTGGATCCAAACTGCCACGTGGCGGCCATGCCGCAACCAAAGTAGGCCACTCTCTAGTACACAAAGTAACTAAACGCACAGGAGACATCTTTACCCCAAAATCACAAATTTTAAATCCCTTTTTAAAATTCTTCACCATACAACCTAAGGGATCCGGAATCGTTGACTGCGACGCACCCATACTTAACAATGGAACGTCGTCGACAACGAATACTATACACGCGTACTATTCAACAGTCACACCCGTTTCCTCTGGCAACAGCACCACGTGGTACGGTTACCAAGTGAAACGTACACAATAACAATAAACACTCAGGGAATTCCCGTACACACACAGCTGTTACACCAGTCACTATATAATCAATATTATGCCCTTTGGCGTAACTATACAGTCACCCACGCTATAATTCTCTATATACGAATTACCCGTCTATAACACACCCCAGTAACATCGTCTTTTACAAATAGCGGTTACAGTACGGTTAGCATAGGTCAAAGCACAAGTTAAGGTCACAATACAATTATTAGTGGTTATGGTGTTAAACATGCAATGGACGACAATGATTAGTACTTATTATATAATGTCAGTAAATATACAGGGTTATGGTACCGTGCACTATAATACAGCAACACACTATTAACACTCTCGCTAGACGGCTGAGCTCGCGCTATCTAACAAGATATACACTTTACTAAAACAATCGTTAACACATTTACAATTCCCAACTAAACTATTGGCCAGTACCTTGAATGGACTACCTAAAACTATATACACCCGTTTTGGTTAGCCACACTGCCCAATCACCACATATATAGCGAGCTAGAGAACCGAATTTACACAGGCGCCTCTTAGTCGCACTATCAAAAGTCTAGTGGGTTCCAAATTTACACGCCTTCCCACTTAGCCCAGATAGGATGAGAACTAGCGAACCGAATTTACACAGGCGCCGCTTAGTCTCCCGGTCCCTCCGACCTAGCGAACGTAATATACACCCTAGAACGCTAGTCTAGACAAGACACCGGTGTCCGGCTAGGGCTATTTACACCAGGACCCCGCCTGACTAACCAAATCAAACGGTCTGACTAAAGAGCGTTCGATCGAGCGGTGCGCCTTCGCTCCTTCCCTCCGACAGAGGGGGCAGATACACAGATTCAAAACCCCTTTGGGCCTACCGCACAATCGGTATACCCCTAGTGGGTCCTGCCGTCTAAAACAGCAGTTGTCTTACCTCCTCGTTCCTGAACCTGAGTTCACACTCATCGACGGGGACACCCCAGCACTTCTCACGTAGAGGCCGATGATCTCCTGGACAACAGACCAGTGGCGCCGAGACGAAGGGAGGTCCACGCAGAAGTTCAGGGGTGCAGCCGTAGAGAACGTGGGCAAAGATAGACCGTCTCACGCCTCTGCCTCTCAGCTACCGTTGAACGATGAGCTTCCCGGCCAATGCACCAAATGATACCGGAGAAACTGACGGAAGCCAAGCACAGAGAGATGGACACAGGTTTCTTCAGGAAGGAAGAGATTCTTTATTGGATCACCGATCGGGACTCAGAGGGACTAGCGTCACCAAAATACAGCAAAGTCTGAGTACTGAATACATAGAGTACATTCCTTATATAGCACTGTAGCTCCTCCCACAATTAACTACACCCACACATACCCTTAACCTATTTAATAAATAGAGTCTAAACTCATCCATCCGGTCTAACCACGTGGCTCATCTGATACAAAGGAGAGGGACGCGTAATTCCAGTTCTTACATTCCTGCACCTGGTCAGTACAGTGATAACAGTATCTTAGCTACGTGTAATTAACTAACTGATACTACAAACACATATACATACATATGCCTTGTGGCAATCTTAGCCTGCTAAACTTGTATTTTACTGGAATTACATCACACTCTCACAGGACTTTAACAGGCAAAGGATTTGTGCAATAATAGAAGTGGAAATGGCATTTTACCTCCTGCTGTATAAAATGACGGAACTGTGGGAAGTCATTATGCTATATGATATGAAGAGTTACAGGCATAGGTGAAGTAATAGAATGAAGTAATAGGGATTGTGGAAACAGATAAATTGAGATATGTTAAAGGGATGCTCTATTCACCATAACACTACAGCTTAATGTTATGATAACTGGGAGCCATCCCTCTATTTTCAAACAAATAGACAATACCCACTATACTAAACTATAGTGGATATGATGCTTAGTGTGCCCCTTAAAGCAAACCTACTCTATATTCTACGTGAGTCACTCTCCATACACCCCTTCTGCCTTACCGAACTCAGGGCCGGCGCCACCTGTAAGGCGACCTAGGCAGCCGCCTAGGGCGCAACTTACCAGGGGGCGCCGGATCCCTGTCCCCGCTGCGCCTCCTCATGCTGCGCCGCCTGAGCGCTTTAGCAAGCCCCAGGCGGCGCAGCACTGCTGCATGGAGGGCGGCCGGGTTTATGACCGGCAGGAGGGAAGCGCAGAGCGCTCCCTCCTGCCGGTCTCTCCATGTAGCGTGGCCGGGCGGCGCGGAACGCGGGACAGGAACCTTTGTTTCCTGTACCCGGCCGCTGGCGGAATGACAGGAAATGCTCACTCACTCAGTACCACTAGGTTTAAGGACCACTAAGGGAGGGAGGGAGGGGGGATTAAGGACCACTAAGGGAGGGGGGGGTATAAGGACCACTAAGGGAGGGGGGGGTATAAGGACCACTAAGGGAGGGGGGGTTATAAGGACCACTAAGGGAGGGGGGGTATAAGGACCACTAAGGGAGGGGGGGTATAAGGACCACTAAGGGGGGGGTATAAGGACCACTAAGGGAGGGGGGGTATAAGGACCACTAAGGGAGGGGGGTATAAGGACCACTAAGGGGGGGTATAAGGACCACTAAGGGAGGAGGTGGGGGGTATAAGGACCACTAAGGGAGGGGGGGTTTAAGGACCACTAAGGGGGGGGGGTATAAGGACCACTAAGGGAGGGGGGGTATAAGGACCACTAAGTGAGGGGGGGTATAAGGACCACTATGGGAGGGAGGGGGGATAAGGACCACTATGGGAGGGAGGGGGGGATAAGGACCACTATGGGAGGGAGGGGGGGATAAGGACCACTATGGGAGGGAGGGGGGGGGTAAGGACCACTATGGGAGGTTGGGGGGGGATAAGGACCACTAGGGGAGGGGGGGATAAGGACCACTAGGGGACGGGATAAGGACCACTAGGGGAGGGGGCATAAAGACCACTAGGGGAGGGAGGGGGGATAAGGACCACTATGGGAGGTTGGGGGGGATAAGGACCACTATGGGAGGGAGGGGGGATAAGGACCACTATGGAAGGGAGGGGGGGTAAGGACCACTATGGGAGGGAGGGGGGGTAAGGACCACTATGGGAGGGAGGGGGGGTAAGGACCACTATGGGAGGGAGGGGGGGTAAGGACCACTATGGGAGGTTGGGGGGGGATAAGGACCACTATGGGAGGTTGGGGGGGGATAAGGGCCACTAAGGGAGGAGGTGGGGGGTATAAGGACCACTAAGGGAGGGGGGGTTTAAGGACCACTAAGGGGGGGTATAAGGACCACTAAGGGAGGGGGGGTATAAGGACCACTAAGGGGGGGGGGGGTATAAGGACCACTAAGGGGGGGGTATAAGGACCACTAAGGGAGGGGGGGTATAAGGACCACTAAGTGAGGGGGGGTATAAGGACCACTATGGGAGGGAGGGGGGATAAGGACCACTATGGGAGGGAGGGGGGGATAAGGACCACTATGGGAGGGAGGGGGGGGGTAAGGACCACTATGGGAGGGAGGGGGGGGTAAGGACCACTATGGGAGGTTGGGGGGGGATAAGGACCACTAGGGGAGGGGGGGATAAGGACCACTAGGGGAGGGGGGGGATAAGGACCACTAGAGGAGGGGATAAGGACCACTAGGGGAGGGGATAAGGACCACTAGGGGAGGGGGCATAAAGACCACTATGGGAGGGAGGGGGGATAAGGACCACTATGGGAGGTTGGGGGGGATAAGGACCACTATGGGAGGGAGGGGGGATAAGGACCACTATGGGAGGGAGGGGGGGTAAGGACCACTATGGGAGAGAGGGGGGGGTAAGGACCACTATGGGAGGGAGGGGGGGTAAGGACCACTATGGGAGGTTGGGGGGGGATAAGGACCACTAGGGGAGGGGGGATAAGGACCACTAGGGGAGGGGGGATAAGGACCACTAGGGGAGGGGGGATAAGGACCACTAGGGGAGGGGGGATAAGGACCACTAGGGGAGGGGGGATAAGGACCACTAGGGGAGGGGGGATAAGGACCACTAGGGGAGGGGGGATAAGGACCACTAAGGGGGGGAAGGACCACCAAAGGGGGGTAAGGAGGGAGGACTACTAAGGAGAGGGGAGGAGGGTGATTACCACTAAGGGGGTGGGGGGAGTAGGGGAAGGTCTACTAAGGGGTTTGGGAGAGGGAGGACCACTAAGGGGTCCTCTTTATGCATGTTGTCTGACTCCAAGCTGTATAGGCTCGAAAGCCTACTACCAATTAAGCATATTAGGTGATGTGCATCTCTGTAATGAGAAGGGGTGTGGTCTAATGACATCAACACCCTATATCAGGTGTGCATAATTATTAGGCAACTTCCTTTCCTTTGGCAAAATGGGTCAAAAGAAGGACTTGACAGGCTCAGAAAAGTCAAAAATAGTGAGATATCTTGCAGAGGGATGCAGCACTCTTAAAATTGCAAAGCTTCTGAAGCGTGATCATCGAACAATCAAGCGTTTCATTCAAAATAGTCAACAGGGTCGCAAGAAGCGTGTGGAAAAACCAAGGCGCAAAATAACTGCCCATGAACTGAGAAAAGTCAAGCGTGCAGCTGCCAAGATGCCACTTGCCACCAGTTTGCCCATATTTCAGAGCTGCAACATCACTGGAGTGCCCAAAAGCACAAGGTGTGCAATACTCAGAGACATGGCCAAGGTAAGAAAGGCTGAAAGACGACCACCACTGAACAAGACACACAAGCTGAAACGTCAAGACTGGGCCAAGAAATATCTCAAGACTGATTTTTCTAAGGTTTTATGGACTGATGAAATGAGAGTGAGTCTTGATGGGCCAGATGGATGGGCCCGTGGCTGGATTGGTAAAGGGCAGAGAGCTCCAGTCCGACTCAGATGCCAGCAAGGTGGAGGTGGAGTACTGGTTTGGGCTGGTATCATCAAAGATGAGCTTGTGGGGCCTTTTCGGGTTGAGGATGGAGTCAAGCTCAACTCCCAGTCCTACTGCCAGTTTCTGGAAGACACCTTCTTCAAGCAGTGGTACAGGAAGAAGTCTGCATCCTTCAAGAAAAACATGATTTTCATGCAGGACAATGCTCCATCACACGCGTCCAAGTATTCCACAGCGTGGCTGGCAAGAAAGGGTATAAAAGAAGAAAATCTAATGACATGGTCTCCTTGTTAACCTGATCTGAACCCCATTGAGAACCTGTGGTCCATCATCAAATGTGAGATTTACAAGGAGGGAAAACAGTACACCTCTCTGAACAGTGTCTGGGAGGCTGTAGTTGCTTTTGCACGCAATGTTGATGGTGAACAGATCAAAACACTGACAGAATCCATGGATGGCAGGATTTTGAGTGTCCTTGCAAAGAAAGGTGGCTATATTGGTCACTGATTTGTTTTTGTTTTGTTTTTGAATGTCAGAAATGTATATTTGTGAATGTTGAGATGTTATATTGGTTTCACTGGTAAAAATAAATAATTGAAATGGGTATATATTTGTTTTTTGTTAAGTTGCCTAATAATTATGCACAGTAATAGTCACCTGCACACACAGATATCCCCCCTAAAATAGCTAAAACTAAAAACAAACTAAAAACTACTTCCAAAAATATTCAGCTTTGATATTAATGAGTTTTTTGGGTTCATTGAGAACATGGTTGTTGTTCAATAATAAAATTAATCCTCAAAAATACAACTTGCCTAATAATTCTGCACTCCCTGTATATATATATATATATATATATATATATATATATATACACACATACATATATATATACCAATAAATATTTAGTCTCATCTAAAAATATTAAATCATTTGCAATGTTTAACCAGAAAATAGTAAACCAAGGCCTGAAATAGATCATGAACCCACACAATACAATTTAGCAAAACGGTCTATGAAAGCACAGCACTATTGTGTAAGTCTCTTCAACAATGTTCTTCTTCGACCAGAGAAAGGCAGAACATAATAACTACAGGGGCGTATTAGCCGCGAGGCAAACAAGGCATTTGCCTTGGGCGGCATTTTTCAGGGGGCGGCAAAAAAAGCCGCCCCCAAATGCCCAGGGCAAATGCCTTGTTAGCCACATGCTGGGCGGCCGGCGGGCTGCTGGGAAGTGCGGGTAGGTGGGCGGCCGGCGAGGGAGCACTTCCTCTGAGCTGTCTGCTCAGCTCCCTCGCGCGCCGCAGAGTGAGGCTGGGAGCCGGAATATGACGTCATATTCCGGCTCCGCCTCCCAGCCTCACTCTGCGGCGCGCGAGGGAGCTGAGCAGACCGCTCAGAGGAAGTGCTCCCTCGCCGGCCGCCCACCTACCCGCACTTCCCAGCAGCCACTGGACCACCAGGGAGACAGATACCCCCCTCCCCCCCAGCATTCCCAAAGGTAAGGAGGCTGGGGGGGTTAAATTTAAAAAATTTTTTTTTATTAAATATGTGAGTGAGTGAGTGTGTGTGTGTCTGTTAGTGTGTGTGTGTATGTCTGTTAGTGTGTGTGTGTGTGTGTGTTAGTGTGTGTGTGTGGGTCTGTGTGTGTCTGTATGTCTGTTAGTGTGTGTGTATGTCTGTTAGTGTGTGTGTTAGTGTGTGTGTGTGTATGTCTGTTAGTGTGTGGGTCTGTGTGTGTCTGTTAGTGTGTGTGTGTCTGTTAGTGTGTGTGTGTGTATGTCTGTATGTGTGTGTATGTCTGTGTGTGTGTGTCTGTTAGTGTGTGTGTGTGTGTGTCTGTAAGTGTGTGTGTGTGTGTGTGTGTCTGTTAGTGTGTGTGTGTCTGTTAGTGTGTGGGTCTGTGTGTGTGTGTTTTAGTGTGTGTGTGTATGTCAGTGTGTGTCTGTAAGTGTGTGTATGTTAGTGTGTGTGTCTGTTAGACTGTGTGTGTATCTGCTAGTGAGTGTGTGTGTCTGTTAGACTGTGTGTGTATCTGCTAGTGAGTGTGTGTGTCTGTTAGACTGTGTGTGTATCTGCTAGTGAGTGAGTGTGTCTGTTACCTAGTGTATGCGTATTTGTCAGTGAATGTGTGTGTGTGTATTTAGAAGGCGGGACGGGGGAAGGGTTGGGTGGGGGTGGCGCGGGCGGGGGGGGAGGGTTGGGTGGGGGTGGCGTGGGCGGGAGGGGGGCGCCTGAGTTTTGTCCTGCCTAGGGCAGCACAAAACCAGGATACACCACTGAATAACTACAAATAAGTTACACAAAACAGACTAAATAAAAACGGGTAAAATGATCAGAAAACCCCTAATACTCATGGTACTAGGGTAGTACAAATGTTTCTTTCCCAAGAGACATTTTGGAAAAGATATGGCAATTCACGAAAATTTGATGTGGCTCTCAAAATGGATTACAAAGTTTACATACACTTCTTTGGCTCATCTCATGTTCTACAGTAGGAGGAGGAGGTGGCAGAAGGGCGCAGCAATCTTAGTTTTAGGAGGGGAAATCAATGCATTCCAAACCAGGCTGAAATCAGCAAGTAGGTGGGATGGGAGCGGGGCCAAACGCCGTTTTGAACAATCAGCACCTCCTCATAGAGATGCATTGAATTAACGCATCTCTATGAGGAAAATTCAGCGTTTCCATGCAGAGCATGGAGATACTGAGCGGCAGGGCTGCCTACTGCCCCAGGAAGCACCTCCAGTGGCCATCTGAAGAGTGGTGATTAAGAGATGTCCCTAGGGGGCAGTTTAAATACTGCCTTTTCTCTTTAAAGGCAGTGTTTACATGAAAATGCCTGCAGGGAATGATTATTCTCACCAGAACAAATACATTAAACTGTAGTTGTTCTGGTGACTATAGTGTCCTTTCAAGATCCATTTTGGAGAGTCAGTATGCTCTTCCCACTTGAATATTATCGTAGTAGTGCCTGTCCTACCAGTATCTATGGACTCCAGTGTTGCATGTAAAAGGCACAGCATGACAAGTTGTGTGTGCAAGCGCATTCTTCCGAGGCCTCCAATGAACATTATGCCTGATCTAGAAATTTCAC
This sequence comes from Pelobates fuscus, assembly GCF_036172605.1. Classification (NCBI taxonomy): domain Eukaryota; kingdom Metazoa; phylum Chordata; class Amphibia; order Anura; family Pelobatidae; genus Pelobates; species Pelobates fuscus. The sequence goes on along the minus strand of NC_086328.1, from coordinate 86,839,616 downwards.
TACACAAAGTTTGAAGTCTGCTAACTATGTGGCAATCTTCTTCGGTAAGGTAGACGGTCCTGGAAAAATAACTTTTCTATTATCCTGAATTTTGGCTATAACTTTTTAGTTCCATATTTCTGCCAATAGCAGTAGGAATCAAAGTTGTGCATAAGCAGATTATGGGAGGTCAGTAGATAGCCAACCGGATTTACGCTATAATCAAAATCTATTTTCTGTGGGCAAGTAAATGTGATTTTTTGCTTGCTTGTTTTTTTTGGATGTGACTAAGGGTTTGTGTAAAAACATATGTATTCTTAATAGAGCAGAAGGTAATGGATTAGAGAGGGAAGGTACCAGAGATATAATGCACCTCAATGGTGGTTATCATGGGTAGGCACATCAAAAAAGGGGTGGTTACAGATGGACCTGAAATAAGTCATAGCTGTACAGTCTACATCAGAGAGGATGCTCTCTTGCATGGACAGAAATTCCTTTTAATCATTGAAGATCAACGTGGGACATAAGCCAAGCATCATAACCACTGCGGTGTGCTGAAGTAGTTATGGTGTCTGGGGTGCCCTTCTCCCTCGAAGGATCAGTAGCTATACTTTTCACAAATAGTTTGACAACTTACCTAGGGTTTCTGCAGTGTAGGGCTTAGCTCATTGAGCCAGCCCGTCACTGTAGGGCAGGGGTGCCCAAACGGTAGATCCAGGAGTTTCTGCCTCTCCTAGGGGCTGTGATCTGTGCCCACTGGACCCTGGGTAAGTTATCAACCCATTTGCAAACAGCTTGGCAACTAACCCTGGGAGGACACTCCTGCCACCATAACCACTACAACCCATTATTATACATACAGGATAGTTAGGCACAGTTTAGATTGTGCTTTTTGGAGATTTTTTTGGTGTCCCCAAAATCTGAACGCTATGAGATACAGGGGTGCTAAATCGTGACTGACACAGATCTATGGCTATTGGGGGAAAGCAAATATTTGTGATGCTATGTCGGTTTTATCCCGTTCAATAACCTATCTATTTAACACACTGGCTGCATGAATCATGTATTGCAATATGTATGGAACCTGTATGAAATACAAAATGTTAATCCCCAATCGTTATGTCTAGACTTTGGAGATTAAGATCCTTCATAATTTCTACTGAATAATCTTTAAACGTTGAATTAGATGTGGTAGTTTTCACTTGTTAAATTACATTGAGAGCAATTTGAAATGAACAGGTGAAAAATGGTCAGAGTGAATTTATTTCTTTTTGTTTAGGGCCCATTTTGTGCAAATTGTATTTTTGAAACTGGCATGGTTATATCGTGCAAATCGTGTTGGAAAATGGAGTAAAACAGCATGATTATTTGAATAATGCAATTTGCATATTTGTGGCTAAAATAGACCAATCTTCTCGGTTTGGTTGTGGATTTATAAGCGATTTTCTAAAGATTTTCCTGCAAGTAAAGCATGGACTTACTCATACAGAATACAATAAACTTTCTAAAGGAAGAAATGAAGTGGGGGATTGTGCTCTGCGGTCTGAATGGTGAAAGCATACATTATTGCGTCTTTTTCAATTATTAAATTGCCCCCTCGACTACACACATTTTTTTGGGAGGTTATGTGATGTAGTGGCGTGGGCAGTATTACAGGAAGTGGTTAAATGAAGTGATATGCCAAGACACTGCACTAGTGAGAACGCGAGGAATAGAATGAGGTTCTAAGAGCATTAGGATGAATTATGAGACGTAATAGGAAAAAAATGCAACGCTGTTATAGTGAGCAATTCTGGTTTTACAGAGGGTGAATGTGGGGTAGGACGTGTAAGCATGGTTTTCTATATAGCATTGAAGTGGTTACTGTTCCGAGGCTTCAATTCCTTAGAGAGCAATTGAAATAGTCTGCTAATGACTCAGAATTCAATGAACACAATATATTTCTGCTATTCATCTTCATCTGTATGAAAATGCAAAGGGGGCAGTGGCAATGCTCGCCTCCCCCTCACACTGTGCTATATAAAGGCATTTACAGTGCTGCCAAACACCCTCCTCACTCACAGTGCTATATGAAGACACTTACTGTGTGAGTTAGGAAAGTGTTTGGCTGTACTGTAACTGCCTTTATATAGCACAGTGTAAGAGAGGAGAGTGCTCGGCTGTACTATAGGTATCTTCATATAGCACAGTGTAAGAGAGGAGAGTGCTCGGCTGTACTATAGGTATCTTCATACAGCACAGTGTGAGAGGAGAGTGCTCGGCTGTACTATAGGGATCTTCATATAGCACAGTGTGAGAGAGGAGAGTGCTCGGCTGTACTATAGGTATCTCCATACAGCACAGTGTATGAGAGGAGAGTGCTCGGCTGTACTATAGGTATCTTCATATAGCACAGTGTAAGAGAGGAGAGTGCTCGGCTGTACTATAGGTATCTTCATACAGCACAGTGTATGAGAGGAGAGTGCTCGGCTGTACTATAGGTATCTTCATATAGCACAGTGTAAGAGAGGAGAGTGCTCGGCTGTACTATAGGTATCTTCATACAGCACAGTGTGAGAGGAGAGTGCTCGGCTGTACTATAGGGATCTTCATATAGCACAGTGTGAGAGAGGAGAGTGCTCGGCTGTACTATAGGTATCTTCATACAGCACAGTGTATGAGAGGAGAGTGCTCGGCTGTACTATAGGTATCTTCATACAGCACAGTGTATGAGAGGAGAGTGCTCGGCTGTACCATAGGTGTCTTCATACAACACAGTGTGAGAGAGGAGAGTGCTCGGCTGTACCATAGGTGTCTTCATACAACACAGTGTGAGAGGAGAGTGCTCGGCTGTACTATAGGGATCTTCATACAGCACAGTGTGAGAGGAGAGTGCTCGGCTGTACTATAGGTATCTTAATACAGCACAGTGTGAGAGAGGAGAGTGCTCGGCTGTACTATAGGTATCTTCATACAGCACAGTGTGAGAGGAGAGTGCTCGGCTGTACTATAGGTATCTTCACACAGCACAGTATGAGAGAGGAGAGTGCTCAGCTGTACTATAGGTATCTTCATACAGCACAGTATGAGAGAGGAGAGTGCTCGGCTGTACTATAGGTATCTTCATACAGCACAGTGTATGAGAGGAGAGTGCTCGGCTGTACTATAGGTATCTTCATACAGCACAGTGTGAGAGGAGAGTGCTCGGCTGTACCATAGGTGTCTTCATACAGCACAGTGTGAGTGAGGGGAGTGCTCGGCTGTACTATAGGTATCTTCATACAGCACAGTGTGAGAGAGGGGAGTGCTCGGCTGTACTATAGGTATCTTCATACAGCACAGTGTGAGAGGAGAGTGCTCGGCTGTACTATAGGTATCTTCATACAGCACAGTGTGAGAGGAGAGTGCTCGGCTGTACTATAGGTGTCTTCATACAGCACAGTGTGAGTGAGGGGAGTGCTCGGCTGTACTATATGTGTCTTCATACAGCACAGTATTAGAGAGGAGAGTGCTCGGCTGTACTATAGGTATCTTCATACAGCACAGTGTGAGAGGAGAGTGCTCGGCTGTACTATAGGTATCTTCATACAGCACAGTATGAGAGAGGAGAGTGCTCGGCTGTACTATAGGTCTCTTCATATAGCACAGTGTGAGTGAGGGGAGTGCTCGGCTGTACTATATGTGTCTTCATACAGCACAGTATTAGAGAGGAGAGTGCTTGGCTGTACTATAGGTATCTTCATACAGCACAGTGTAAGAGAGGAGAGTGCTCGGCTGTACCATAGGTGTCTTCATACAGCACAGTATGAGAGAGGAGAGTGCTCGGCTGTACCATAGGTGTCTTCATACAGCACAGTGTGAGAGGAGAGTGCTCGGCTGTACTATAGGTGTCTTCATACAGCACAGTATGAGAGAGGAGAGTGCTCGGCTGTACTATAGGTCTCTTCATATAGCACAGTGTGAGTGAGGGGAGTGCTCGGCTGTACTATATGTGTCTTCATACAGCACAGTATTAGAGAGGAGAGTGCTCGGCTGTACTATAGGTATCTTCATACAGCACAGTGTAAGAGAGGAGAGTGCTCGGCTGTACCATAGGTGTCTTCATACAGCACAGTGTGAGAGGAGAGTGCTCGGCTGTACTATAGGTGTCTTCATACAGCACAGTATGAGAGAGGAGAGTGCTCGGCTGTACTATAGGTCTCTTTATATAGCACAGTGTGAGTGAGGGGAGTGCTCGGCTGTACTATATGTGTCTTCATACAGCACAGTATTAGAGAGGAGAGTGCTCGACTGTACTATAGGTATCTTCATACAGCACAGTGTAAGAGAGGAGAGTGCTCGGCTGTACCATAGGTGTCTTCATACAGCACAGTGTGAGAGGAGAGTGCTCGGCTGTACCATAGGTGTCTTCATACAGCACAGTGTGAGAGGAGAGTGCTCGGCTGTACTATAGGTGTCTTCATACAGCACAGTGTGAGAGAGGAGAGTGCTCGGCTGTACTATAGGTATCTTAATACAGCACAGTGTAAATGAGGGGACTGCTTAGCTGTACTGTTCTATATAAAGGCACTTACAGTACAGACAAACACATTCCTCACTCACACAATGCTCTATGAAGCCTCTTACAGCACAGTCAAGCAGGCAACACAGACACACAGTTCTAGGACTTTCACATACACAACACTATACCAAGGCATGCGCAGTGCAGGCAAGCATTTGCCTCATGCAGCGCTATAGAGAGAGTGCGAGCGTTGGAGTAATAACTCCACGTCTCTCCAGCCCATGGTCAAAAAGCATAGCACTAAGAATACCCGACCCTTCAAATGCCCACTACATCACATTATTAGCAGAGTTTCTGCCAAGCCTGGCTGTTCACTTACCCAGTAGGTAAAATGGCACGGGTAAGAGCAGTTACCTATGGTTTTAACAGGTTTGAGTGCTCAATACTCTATTCATTACTAAACTATAGGGGGCAAGGAAGCTGCAGCTTAGTCACACCAACCCCAATCCTTCATATTATGTTACCATATCTGGTGTACTAAGCAGACATGAGCTGCAGCAAAATGAAAAATTGTAGAAAAATTGCAGGATTGCTGGTACCTACCCCTTGTATCCCCAGAAAACACTTTACCCTGTATAGATTAAACTGACAGCAGTAAAAATATCAGCTGCACACAATGAACTGTGGCAGTGCCAGCCATCGTCCTGATTTTGTATGCAGGAGGTGAGCAATATACAGACTGACCTCTTGAGCTAAGCGAAGTCAATAAAAGGAAAGGCTATTGATTAGGGCTCAATTAATTACAATTGCAGATAAAGGCAGAGGTGGATATATTGATGTGGGCAACGCTAATATACTGCACCTCCTTACCATTGAACAATGCAAGTGTGCCTAGATAGCGAGGATGTACATCCAATTGGCGTATATTTATTCGTCTGTTGTTAATACAGCCTGGAATCCAGTTTACTGCCAGACGTGATTACACGTATTATGTAACTGTCTGCCATATACTTTGTGCTACAGGGTACGGAACACTCGCAGCAACATTAATTCAAGTCATGAGCTGTCTGCGACACAAGGTCAGAGGTCACACACTGGGCAGTGCCAACGTTACAGCCACTGATTGAGGTCAGAGAGGGCACCGACTGAAAAGTCAGATTATATGTGATGCCAGCCTTCGCAGGCACAGTGGCTGAACAGCTCATGCAGAAAAAGTATTGCAGCCTGATTTGACATTTTAATACCCAGTGCCAACTGCGCCCGTGAAAGAGATGTATCCTTTAATGAGCATATTGCATTTGTACTGCATCTCCTTGTTCTCCCTCCTGTTGCCTCTCTTCTCTTGCATTTTTTTCTTTCCTCCATGTTCACTCCCCTGCCTGCTGTTCATTAGATGTACAAACTACCCAAGAAAGCAACACGCAAGCTTCTATTTCGTGTTCTATGGCTCTTCTCCTGATCAATCGGAGTTACCTCCTTTCATTTTCTTTTTCTATGTATCCCCTTTTCTCTCCTCCTCAGTTCTCAACCATCTTTATTGCAATCCCACTCCTCTGTCTCCTTCCTCCCACTGTTTTTTCACTTGCCAACTCTGCATCTCATTAGGATAGACAAAAAAAAAGAAGAAAATATGAGATTTAAAATAAAGTGAAAAGCAATTTAACCATTTTTCTTTAGCCAATGATTGTTCTCGAGGTTACAAAGTTAAGATATACGTTTTCCTGCACAGTTTATAACATTTTCACTTCTCAGCTCAACATCTCCTCTTTCCTAAAAAGTTAATTTCTTTGGGCACAATGCTCACACTTATTCAGCATGACACAAGGCTCCCATTCACATGGATTGTGTGACTCGTATCTTTAACGTCAAGGCCAGCTTCCCTCTCCACAAAAGGGCACTCAGCGTTCCCGTCATAGCAAAAACAGCAGTAGATTTTACCTGAGTGCCTACAAACCATAACGTTAGTGTATATATCTACATAATGTTAGAATTGGTAAAAAAAAAAAAAAAAAAAGAATGCAGAGCTGTAAATGCATAAAAAATGTGTCTTGTTGTCTGAAAGGGCCTTGTAGGCTGGATTCTTCCCTCTAGCACCTTCCTTCCTTCCTCCCTGGTACCAAAATAGTCAGTTGTGACCTTTATACCATTAGAAGCAAATGTGAGGGAGTTTGTTAAAGACGGTTCTCTATTTTTTTTATTAATATAGAGATCATTATTGTGTACAAACTGTAGGTGTTTGGATGCTGGGCCTATTTAAAGCCGCACAAAAGGTAATGTATGGGATAAAATAGAATTTTGTAGCTAATAAACATCTAAAAATGGAAATCTAAGGTCACCTGTAGAACACAGCAACATTATCCCTAAATTGTCAGCCATGACATTCCAGTAATTCTAAAGCAGCATCTGGAAATGTATGACCGGTAGCTTGATAGGGAATTATTTAATTTATGACGACGTTGCTAACATAAGGACTGCTGTGACAAATTTGTCACAGGTCTTGTAATGATGTAGGTAGGACGGAATCTAGCTGGTCAGAGACACGTGTTCTAAAATATTCATAAGCATAAAAAGTAGACGAGCAATGACAAAAATAAAGTTATATTAGTTATTTTACAGGTCCCTTTAACATTGTTTTCATTGGCTGCCGTGTTAGCTGTACTAGAACATATGTAATGATGACCGTTGAAAACAAAAAAGTGTTGTTTTTTGGTTTTTAATTCGTTCGGAAGGGGAAATTGGGGACGCTTGAGAATTCTGTGCCTGGAGGCACTCAATGTAGATCTGGACCTGGTTCTGCTATATTTTTTTGTGTCAAGATTCTGATGAGTCTTATTTATTTATTTTAAAATTTACACTGTAGGCCTGGCTCTCCAGGAACAGCCAGAGCACAACCCTTAAAGTCACGCAACTTCTAACATTGACACAAAGGTGTACAGTACTATGGAAGGAATTATGGGGTATTTATTTGTTTAGAAGACATTTTTTTTACACATACCCAAATGCAGAGCACCACTGGGGCAGTGATGGCCTGGACCGTCTTGTCCTGCAGGGGTAAGTATTTTTATATTACTTACCACTGCTTTGACACTCATTGAAGTAAGTGCTTTGAGAGAAGTGACCGTTTAAAGGTTAATAACGAGAGCACAGCCCATGATGTCAGAGACACTTTATTCTACATGAAACATGATTATTTTCAAGTAGATAAGAGAAAGTAAATTGTGTTGCGCTTGTGAGATACCTCAAACAGCACAAAACGTACCACAAACCATTTTGGTTGACAGGTATTGGAGAAATAAGAAATGATAGAGGACACTGTATTACAGGAGAAATGTGACGGAAGGAAACAGACAACACAGGCAAAATATGTGAACGGGAGTAATAGAGAGGAAAGTGAAATATGAGGATGTAGACTAGATACAGAAAGTTAGATGGAGCTCATCAAAAGATAGAGGGAGCTAAGATGATGAAAGCGTGAGAGAACATGTAGACCTCGAACAGTAAACAAATAGAAACTGCTGGCAACGATAGACACAACGGGATAATGCAAAGACAAAGCAAAAGGATAAGAAACTACCTGAGGTTGAGAAGACTGGGGGAAAAAAAAAACTAGAAAAGAGAGTGAAGAAAATGAACGGGGAAAAATAGAAGTATGGGTGAAATAAGGAAAGAAGAGGGAGATGGAGAGAAGGATGAGAGGAAATACAATAAAAAAAATATATAATGATAATTGGCAACCCAATTGTAATAATGATATCATTATAATATTAATTTGTTTATGACACTCATTTAGCTCATGGTCACATATATCTAGGCTGCCCAGTCCTGCGGTTCTGAGTGAAGAGGGTAAACAGAAGTCACGAAGAGTGGAGAAGAGATTGAGGAGAGAGAGTAGCAAAGAATTCTAAAAGAAAATATACAACATGATTATAATGGGGCGAGTAGAAAATGGAATGCAGAGCTATGCCAAGTACAGGCAGATTGCAGAAGACGTGTGTGTGTGTGGAGGGGGGGGGTTAGTTATAAAGAAGATGAAGCAAACAGGCAGTCATTGTGAAGTAGGAATAGAGAGAATCTAGGATATGAAAAGATTATTTCTGATTGAAATACAGAGTGTGAGAGAGATGAGAGATGTGTCAGAGAAGGTGACAGAGTGTGTGTGTAATAAGGGAAAAGAGATGTGTGTGATGTAGGGAGGGATGGGAGGAAGAAATAGGGTGTGAGCAGAGAAAATATAAGGGGGGGGGATTTATAGGGAAACAAAGAATTGTATGAGAGGTAAAGAATGGGGTAACTGCATACAGCAAATGCAATTTGAGAAATATACATACAGAGAGGTGCATACAATACATCTTTGTGTACACATGTCTGATGTGTCTCGCTTGTTGTCCACGTGCATATATAAACATTTAAGAGTGCAGGGCTCACATTTAGAGACTGCGAGAAAAACTATGAGACAGATACAGGCACAAACACAGTATTATATATATAAACATAACACAAACGAACAGACTCATTAACTCCATTATTACTAGGGTAGAGACTGTCCTGATCTGTATGCAGAGCTGTTACGGAGCAAGAAAACGGTTATCTTTTTTACACAGCCTCGTACCAAGTGTACATGTGTAAAACGCTGGGATGGCTCTGCTACACAGTGAATGCACCGAGGACAACAGTGTCAGCAACAACTCGTAAACCTGAGCAATGTACTCCAGGGGGCACATCACAACTACACTGTAATTATCGCACATTACGGTTAAAGTTTCACTCACTTTTTTTTCCGCACATTACGGTTAAAGTTTCACTCACTTTTTTTTCCCCCACAATAATTCAATTTTATTAAAGAAAAAGAACAACCAGGACATAGTAATTAGCCAGTGTCAATATAGAGCAAGGTATTGAACAATACTGGAGTCTGAAAATACAAGTACAAACAAATAAGTAATAAGAGATACATTAAGATAACTATTGAAGTCACAATTCTAAGGTGAACAGAATAATCTCCCCTTCAGGCTAATCAGTCCAGAGCCCTATGTCAAGCGCAGCGGGCCAAATACATTGTTCCTTGTAAACATATTGTCAGTGTGGTGTGTATTTATTGTTTCATGGTCAAACTATTCTTAACTAATGTTATGCTTGTAGTGGATGCACGACATGGCTACCCAATAAAGGTGGTATGTCATTGGTTACAGCATGGTAAGGGTTCACTCAGCAGCCATTAGCTAAGTTGACCTGTATCTGGAAGCGGTGTGTTAAATCTGAAATTATGTCACGTGATTTTATAAGCATTTCTGCTAAACTGTATTTTGCTCGTTTTTAATCTAATTTGGTTGGGGTAATTCAAGGTGCCCTTGTTTACAATTAGCTTTAGTAGGAACTAATATAGGTGTGGGTGATGCTAAGAGGAATTTTTTTTTTTTTTATCATTATTTCCAACGTAGTGCAGACAAATAGTGATTTTTATCCCTTTCACCCAATGAAGCAAGTCACATGCCTGCCTGAGAGTGGTGGGTTTATGTTCTAAAGTCCAGCCATGCTATACCGCCACTGTGCCAGTATTTAAAACTAGATCTCTACATATTTATTCAGAGCCATTTTGGCAGCTTTGAAGTGCCACGAATATTCATAAACCTTAAAAGTAATGTTTGCTTTTATTAAAGAAATCACCAGGAAAATAACTATGCACTCTCTATCCATTTAATTCACATACCGCAGGAAGAGGATCAAATAGTTAATTCAAGGCAGTTGGCGTCGGTTCTCGTCTCTGAACACCTAATTTCACATTACAACATATGAACTATACTACAGGGAAGAGCTTCTCATGTACATCCTGGAGACGTGACACGTACAGGAGAATATGTTGGATTTGGCAACCATACCTGCCTGTCACCCACAGCTTAATGCGCAGTTGATTACTTGAAGGCATGCAGTCAAAGCAAAAATGCCTTAAAAATTGACATGGGTTTTTGCAAAATACAAGTGAATTTTAATTATACATTTTAAATATATCTTTAAATTTTCAACGATATTACCGTAATTTATACCATATCCTATATATTAAACATCTAGAAAAGTCAATATTTTCCATCCAAATAGCCTTTTTTCTAGAAGCTGTGTCTGAGTGTGTAAAAGCTTAACAGCAATAATAGGCAGGTGTTTTTAGAAAGAAGAAAACAAAATACATTAGACACTACAGGATAATCCCTAAATCCTGGACTGGTAGGGGGTACTTGATGACTGGGTTGGGAACCCCTGCTATAAGGAATAATGCAAGTGCAGCACTGGTAACACATGTGCGTTAGGTCCCTCCAACGTCTGGCGACGGACATCTTCGCTAGAATCAGGCAAGTGTTAATAGGTTTTATTTTAACCCGGGTGGAGTGTTGCGAGTGAGGGGTGACAGAGTGTTCCTATTATTCTAAGAATACAGCTTTGTATTCCTAACACTATAGTGTTCCTTTAAACTGTAATAAATGTGTGTATACAAGAACAATGTATCTTATTTACACAGACTGATTTCTAAATTAAATTATTTTATTTGTATAAATTGTTATTAGTATGTCCTAAAATGTCTTAGAGCAGCTCTGGTCCTGCAACACCCCCACTCACACCCCGTAAAATTGACGTGCCCCTTTTCATCCATTTAAAATCTTGGGAGGTATGGGCAATAGCAGATAATTGACGTGGAAATTGCACACATCAGTCCAGCCAAACTAAATTTCTAAACAAAACAAAAAATATAATTAAAATGCCCATTCAGCTTTAGCTAATAAATATCATTTGAGAAATAGCTCCTGTAAGCACCAGTTAATTCAAGATGGCATTATCTGACTAATAAATATCACCAAGTGTTTTGATATTATTTCACCGGAGTGGCGAGGGCTATTTTTGACCCGTACAATTGGCAGCGCTGAAAGCAGGTATAGAAGTATTGCACTGTTGGCTGATAAAAGACCACCACAAGCCACACGCAGATGCTCCAAGAAAGACCTTTTATATGAAACTTCTAAAGCACGGAATGACACGGCAGATTGTGCTGTCTATATACATGAAGAGGCAGGCTTCACAGTTGTGACAAGTAAACAAAAATATTATACTTTTATTCTTTCACTGGCGTAATGTTATTTAAATTTCACAGCTATCATTCCAGCCATGAGTGGATCTATTGTCTCAGAATATAATATGCACATGATTATTTTACTTTCGGAAAGTTGTACCATCCTATTATTCGCCTTCTTTTTCTTTATGCAATAGATGAAGATGCAGGCAACTCTTATTAACCAAAAAAAAAAAAAAGGCATTTTATAGTGGAAAATGTATCTCCTTTCCTTCCAGTGATGTCTGATTCTTCTCGAAATACACCTGAGAATGATGGAATATATAAATGTGACGGACTGGGTACCTCCGTCAATCGCTGCTTCCTAGTAATCCTTGAGTACCATAAGCACTGCACTGGAACATCATAACCACTGTAAACGCCACAAACCGCCGCAGCTTGGTTGGGGTCTCGCTGTCCTCCACCCACCCTGGACCAGGATCCAGCTTCCAGTGGGTAGACCTCTCCTAGTCCAGAGAGCAAAGCATCCTGCTCTTACAAGAGAAATCGTTTTGATCCAAGGGAGTATAGTGATTATAGCAATCCCCAGAGTGAATATAGCTCTCCAATCCCCCAAACATGAGCCTAGACTTCATGAAGGGTAAAACAAATCTGTTTAATTAAACTCAATTATCTCCAGGCACAGAAAACATACATTTTTACAAAACCCCCAAAATACCTTAAAACACACAAAATCCCCCAAAAGTTACATCCCCTGATAGCCCTGATCTGGGTGACCAACATATCCAAAAAACACCCATATCGGTTCAGGGGTTCATGAATTTCCTGGAAGTCATAATTTGACCGGTCGGTCTAGTTCGGTAGTTTAAAAACATACAAACTACCGAACATAGTCAATAGTCTTACCCTGGAGCTTGTTCCCCTTACAGTGTCTTCTTAAGTGTTATAAAACCAAACACAGGAGATCATGGAAGTCCAGCGGTGTTCAGGAGTTTCAGTGTCCGAAAATAGTTCCAGGAACTTGACGACCAAACACTGCTGCTTGTTTTCATGCGAACAAGATGGCCGCCACCTCGTGCTCGTCCATAGGAAATGCGGCCACCCACACGAACACTTAGAATACTGCGGTGGAAATTGCTACAAAGTAGCAATTAGCCTTAACAAGCTCCAGGGTGGTCTCCGGTTTGTGCGGCTGTTCTGTTCCTGAACCAAATATAAAATCCCAAGAACCAAGTCTGTTCACATAATTTTTTAAAGGGCACATAGTTTTTTTTTTTTTTTTAAACGCGTAGACATTAGGATTTCTAGTGACTATAACTGCAGTTTTATGGCATGCTATTTCTATTTAAATTATTTTGCCAAGTAGATGTTTTAAGTCCCTACGGGGTGAATACAATTTTGGATTTTATACTTTGAATGCTGACAGTTCCTGTTTCCATTATGTTAACCGAGTGAAATTGGGATTGACAATCCTGTTTGAACCGAGGCATGTGTGAGTACAACAATGATTTTAAACAGCAGAAATGCTTTCTTATATGCATGGGAGAGTCACTATTTATTGCTACCGCAATTCCTGTGTGCTTAATTGGCATGGGGTAAATTTGTGCTACAGTTACAAATCCCTTGTCAATTCTGTACATTTCCTGGTTTCAGGAAATGCTAGAAGCTACAAGCTAAACTTTGCTATAAATTAAACTTAATATAGCTAGGCAATTGTAGTTAATATTTTAATAATAAGGTCACTGCTATTTCAAAATTAAACTATTTGAAAATATAGTATGCAGTATACATCGAATGGCGATCATTAAACCAATCAATGACAAATAAAGTAGCATGTGTATATTTCAAAATTAAAGAGTGCAGGATAATTAAATGTCTAGTCAGGTTATGCGATAATTTTATCTGTTTTACACCATCTGACCAATTTCAATTTTTCTTCAAATTTACACTGATCAGCTAGAAAATTAAAAGTGTAGTTCCTTCTCCTGCTGCCAAAACAGCTCTGATGCGTCAAGGCATGGACTCCACAAGACCTCTGAACAGGTCTTGTGGTATCTGGCACCAAGACATTAGCAGCAGTCCTGCAAATGGTGAGATAGGGCCTTCCATGGTTCAGATTAGTTGTTCCAGCACATCTCACAAATGCTCTATCAGATTAAGAACTGGTAATTTGGAGGCCAAGGCAGCACTTTGAACTCTCTATCATGTTCCTCAAACCATTCCGGAACAATTTTTGCAGTGTAAGAGGGTGCATTATTTTCCTGAAAGAGGCCACTGCCATCAGGGAACACTATTGTCATGGAGGGGAGAAGGTGGTCTATAACAATCTCTAGGAATGTGGTTTGTGTCAAAGTAAAATCCACAGGTTTCTCGGCAGAACATCCTGCTGCCTTCTCTTCCCAAAGTAAACAATAAACACCTACCCGGCCATCCACCTTATCTAAAAGAAATCATGATTCATCAGACCATGCAAACTTCTTCCAATGCTCCAAGGTCTAGTTCTGAGCTCACGTCCCTTTTGAAAGCCCTCTGACCGGTCTGTGGCTATGCAGCCCCATACACAGCAAAATGTGATGCATTGTGTGTTCTGACATCTTTTTTATCAGGGCCAGCATGAAGTTTATCAGCAATTTGAGCTACAATAGCTCTTCAGTGTCATCAGACCACACAAGCTAGCCTTTGCTCCCCACGTCCATCAATGAGCCTTGGGCACCCAGGTTATTAACTTTACCGGTCTGTGGTTTTAATGTTGTGGCTGATCAGTGTATAAAAATAAGAGAGATTTTTTTCTACTCAATTTCTATTTATGCAGCCACAGCAGCACCCTAACCTAATTTGAAAACATGTCGCTACTTTTTTTTCCTCCATGTTTAATCTTTATTGAAGATTTTTATTACTATCAAAAAAACAAAGTACTAAATACATTAACCGAAAAGGGGGGGGGGAGGGGAAATGCCCAAACGCATAGAAGTAATCAAGATTAATATCCTACCGAGACTACTCTACCTCTTCCAGACGATACCGCTGGCCTTACCCACGTCATTCTTCGCCTCCCTCCGAACCACTACACTACGGTATGTATGGAGGAACGGGAAACCTGGAATAAGACACAAACTGCTAAGCCTTCCACGGCAGAGGGGTGGCCTGGCTCTGCTGGATTTCCGCAGATACTTCAAAGAACGCTGGAATGGCACACCCCCCCCAAACAAAAACTATGGATAGCGCTAGATAAAGATAGCATTGGGCATTCCCTACAAGCATCCATGTGGAACACTAAAAAACTGTCCCTAGACAGGGCGCATCAGATGTGTCCGGCAGTCCAGACCCTGAAAATCTTGGATGCGGTACGTGGGGCCCCTCACATCTCTTCAAAGCCTAGCCCAATGATTCCCGTGACAAACAACCCTCTTTTGGGTGTTTTCTGGGAGGGTGAGGACTTCACCCCCATTCACAAGGCCCTACAATCAACAGGATTGCGACCACTTATAGAACTCCTTGACGGTAATACACTGACACACCTTCATACTTTGAGAAATTCGCAATTGCGACACTTCTACCATATGATACCAAATTTCGACACTTCTACTATATGATACCAAACACCGAGGAATGCTGGTGGAACACTTTGTAACCGAGTTCCACACAAGGTTCTGGAGGGGTGTGCATGTCACTCATATTGAATTTTAGTTCAGATACTAAGCTTCAAAACCTACTGGTTCATAGGTTGTATCATCTTTTGTTTTTACTCTATTACAGTCTATTGCATTTACCGTGTTTCATTGCAATACTATCACACCTGCGAGTATCAAATTTGCTTTTACTGCACCGTTTTACTACTGTGATGACATATTCTTTCCTTAATAAAGCCTTGAAAAATAAAAAAAAAATGCCCAAACGTTGATCTTACAATTCATAGCTTCACAAAACATAAGATATGGATTCTTTATATTGGCAGACTCTTACAAGGTGAAGACCACATTGCATATGTTTGATTCATGTGAGCCCTATAAGATGCGCCCAGGTGTCTCAAGTCTCATTTTACTCTGTTAATTCTATACTTACAGGAGTGAGAAACATGTCATCACTTTAATGTATTGTGATCAAGGAGATCATTCGTCTAAATTTTTAATGACTGGGTGCTAAGGGACACGTGGATGGGTAAATGTAATTGCCCCTACAAATCTCCTTCTCTTGACTTACGTGATAATGAGGTTTGGAGACGACACATTGTACAAAGGACAAGAGGTCACGTAATTTAGCTTGAAAGAAGTTAGAAATTGCCTACGGAACATGAAAGGGTTTTACAGTAAGTACTACGAACATGTGGAATGTGGGGTAGGTGATTAATACTAGCTGCTCGCCAGTTAGTAATTGCAATGTCGATTACCTAGTGATTGCAGAATATAAAGACGTGAGGTGGCTTCACTGCACATATGAGAGTAGAAAAACAGGTTTTATTTTACTTTCACACATTTATACCAATTGTGAATATGCACTGTAATTTCTCTCTCCATTGGCACAGTACTGTAGGGGTGAGTCAACACGTAGGGATTGTGCGCAGACTTTGCTAGCCTTCCACCAGGGGAGGGCTGGCAGCCTTAGGCCTGGGGGGCAAAACCAGTCAAGTGGCCCATTGCGCCACCAAATCAGTTCACCATCCATGCCCACCTTTTTCTGGCTTTATAACGGATATTGATGTTATGCTAATCAGTAGCTCTTTGCCATACCCGCTCGTTCACGGCTCTGACTTTCAATGTTGTCAGAGCACAGGCTGAGAATCTCTGAGCCTGTGCTCTGACTCACTAACTGAGCGCTGGAACCACGAGGGAGAGGATATGATCTGACTGCACCTACTGCTGGTGCGCACCAGTGGACCACCAGCGAATCGTTTAAATTAAATATGCTGGTGTACCCAACTTGTGAGCTGTGTTGGCCGCCGGGTGCCTCTGTTGTCATGGCACCCTGCGTGACCGCACAGCTTGCCCACCCCAACGGCTGGCCCTGCTGACACACACTGACGTTACTACTTAGACATCCCTCAATATTAGTACAGACATCAGACACCAATAAACTGTGGAAACAGAGCTGATCCCCCCAAATTTATAAAGGTTTGCTTAGAGGATTTATTGTAAGATTAAATCATGCCTCCTCCTCTCTCTCCCCCATGCGCTGCTCTGTAGGCTGGAGGAAGTGAAGAGTAATCACAGTCTCCCAGCACAAGGCCACCTGTGGCTGCATGGGGAACAGCTGTTTAATGTAATGCTTGCAGGACGGCCAGCTGCCGCAGAACCTCTTTGTTTCCGTCTCTGCAAAGGGCTCCAGGCACTGCTTGTTGTGAGTGTGAGCCACTGTAAATTAGGGGCAGAGGGCAGAGGGCACTTGCACTGCGGTCAAGACGGGTCTGGGCAGGAGGAGAGTGCAGTGCAATCAGTGAACTCGCCTCCTGTGGGTCACCAGTAGACTGGTGCACCTGCCCAGGATCAGAGCCGCTGCAAGGATTTTTGACGCCCTAGACAAAATATAAATTTGCCGCCCCCCCATGTGACATCACAATGCCCCACCCATATGATCTGCCATATGAACTAACGCCAGTGCTGCACACAGTGTGTGTTTACATTAAAAAGCCGTCAGGGACCAGCTTTAGACACCACAACCACTTCATTAAGCTATAGTGTCCCTTTAATGTGAGGTAAATTATAGTTTAGTGTCACTAATAATATACTAGATTGCCTACTTACAATTAGATGAGGATGATGATGAGCTGCAGTTTGGCTCCACTGGTCTGGTGTAGAACAGGATCTCTGGAGGCTGTTTGCAACTGTGGTCACAAAATTCAATGTTCTGGGAGAATTAGAAGCAGCTCAAGGTCTGGGCCCCAGGGCCTGACGGTGAGTATGCCCATAAGGCCCACTCATAAATCCACTTATATGTTCCACCCACCCATGAGTTCGCTCACAGGGAGTGGAGTGTGTAGGGGATGTGTTATGAGTTATTGTAGAGGATCTAATATGTGTGCGTATGGTATGTAGTTTATAGGGATACCAGTTTGTGCAGGTGATGCAGTGTGTTTGTGTGTAGTGGAAGCAGTGTGTATTTGTGTATACGGGATGTATTATGTGTTTCTGGTTGTGTGTAAGGGATGCATTGTGTGAATCTGTGTTTGTATGCATAAGGGATGCAAGGTGTGTGTCTGTATGTGTGTGCATTGAGTGTAAGAGATGCATTGTGTTTCTGTGTGTATGTAAGAAAAGCAGTGTGTGTGTGTTTGCATTGTCTGTTTCTGTGTATGTGTGCAAAGGATGCATTGTCTTTGTGTGGGGGTTGCATTGTGTGTGTGTGTGTAATGGATGCATTGTGTGTTTATCTGTGTGTAAGGGAAGCATGTTGTGTTTCTGTGTATGTATAGGGATGCATTGTGTGTTTCTGTGTATGTATAGGGATGCATTGTGTGTGTGTGTGTGCGCATAGTGTGAAAGAGCTCCCTGTCTTGCCCCCTGTCCTATAGAGCTGTCCCTTTGAGCTCTTAACCCTCCTACTTCTTCTTACTCCCCCTTCTTCTTCTTCTTACACCCCCCCTTCTTCTTACCCCCTTCTTCTTCTTACTCCCCCTTCTTCTTACCCCCTCTTCTTCTTACTCCCCTTCTTCTTCTTCTTATCTCCCCTCCTTCTTACTCCCCCCTTCCCCCCTCTTTTTCTTATCTCCCCTCCTTCTTACTCCCCCCTCTTCTTACTCCCCTTCCCCCTCTTCTTCTTACTTCCCCTTCTTCTTCTTACCCCCCTCTTTTTCTTATCTCCCCTCCTTCTTACTCCCCCTCTTCTTACTCCCCCCTTCTTTTTCTTATCTCCCCTCCTTCTTACTCCCCCTCCCCCTCTTCTTATTCCCCCTCCCCCTCTTCTTCCCCCTTTTTCTTATCTCCCCTCCTTCTTACTCCCCCTCCCCCTCTCCCTACTCCCCCTCCCTCTCTTCTTACTCCCCCTCTCTTCTTCTTACTCCCCCTCCCCCTCTTCTTCTTACTTCCCCTTCTTCTTCTTACCCCCCTCTTTTTCTTATCTCCCCCTCTTCTTACTCCCCGCCTTCTTTTTCGTATCTCCCCTCCTTCTTACTCCCCCCTCCCCCTCTTCTTATTCCCCCTCCCCCTCTTCTTCCCCCCTTTTTCTTATCTCCCCTCCTTCTTACTGCCCCCCTCTCCTTACTCCCCCCTCCCCCTCTCCCTACTCCCCCTCCCTCTCTTCTTACCCCCCTCCCTCTCTTCTTACCCCCTCCCCTCTTACTACCCCCCTCCCCTCTTACTCCCCCCTCCCTCTCTTCTTACCCCCTCCCCTCTTACTCCCCCGCTCCCCTCTTCTTACTCCCCCCTCCCTCTCCTTACTTCCCTCTCCCTCTCCTTACTTCCCTCTCCTTACTTCCCCCTCCCCTCCTCTTACTCCCCCCTCCCCTCTTACTCCCCCCTCCCCTCTTACTCCCCCCCCTCTTCTTACTCTTCCCCCTCCCCTTACTCTTCCCCCTCCCCTCTTCTTACTCTCCCCCCTCCCCTCCCCTCTTCTTACTCCCCCCTCTTCTTATTCCCCCTTCCCCTCTTCTTATTCCCCCCTCCCCTCTTCTTATTCCCCCCCTCTTCTTATTCCTCCCCTCTTCTTATTCCCCCCCTCTCCTTATTCCTCCCCTCTTCTTATTCCCCCCCTCTCCCCTCACTTCCCTCTCCCTCTCCTTACTTCCCCCTCCCCTCCTCTTACTCTCCCCCTCCCCTCCTCTTACTCCCCCTCCCCTCTTACTCCCCCCCCTCTTCTTACTCTTCCCCCTCCCCTCCCCTCTTCTTACTCTCCCCCCTCCCCTCCCCTCTTCTTACTCCCCCCTCCCCTCTTCTTATTCCCCCCTCTCCCCTCTTCTTACCCCCCTCCCCTCTTATTACCCCCCTCCCCTCTTCTTATTCCCCCCTCTCCCCTCTTCTTACCCCCCTCCCCTCTTCTTACCCCCCTCCCCTCTTCTTATTCCCCCCTTCTTATCCCCCCTCTCCCCTCTTCTTAACCCCCCTCTTCTTATCCCCCCCACCCTCTCCCCTCTTCTTATTCCCCCACCCTCTCCCCTCTTCTTATTCCCCCACCCTCTCCCCTCTTCTTATTCCCTCCACCCTCTTCTTATTCCCCCCACCCTCTTCTTATTCCCCCCACCCTCTTCTTATTCCCCCCACCCTCTCCCCTCTTCTTATTCCCCCCACCCTCTCCCCTCTTCTTATTCCCCCCACCCTCTCCCCTCTTCTTATTCCCCCCACCCTCTCCCCTCTTCTTATTCCCCCCACCCTCTCCCCTCTTCTTATTCACCCCACCCTCTCCCCTCTTCTTATTCACCCCCTCCCTCCCCTCTTCTTACCCCCTCCCCTGTAGCGTGGCCGAGCTGCTTTCCGGTCCGTGGTCCCGGCCGGAGTGATGGGAAGGTGCACGCTCAGTGTGCACTTCCTGTCAGTCCGGCCGGTTACAGGAAACAGAAACTCCGCGCGGAACAGGAGTTTCTGTTTCCTGTAACCGGCCGGACTGACAGGAAGTGCACACTCAGTGTGCACCTTCCCATCACTCCGGCCGGGACCACGGACCGGAAAGCAGCTCGGCCACGCTACAGGAGAGGGGAGGGAGGGGAGAAGCTGCTGCAGCCATCTGAGCGCTCTGCTCAGGCGGCTGCAGCATTTAAAGGGCCGGCCCACCGCGGCCGGTCCTAAAAGAATTTCGGGCGGCCTGGGGGGCAATTGCCTCCCTGCCCCCCGGCCCAGCCCGCCCCTGCCTTCCACTGTGTGAATTTTCACAAAGACTTGTGGCCCCTATGCTCCCCAGGCCTGGACTAGCCAACAGGGATATTTCGTGCTGTAGCCTGGATTGGATCCAGGTTTCCAGACTATAATAAGCATCTTTTTTCCCCCTTACCGTATAGATTGCTTTACAGCAAATCTTTCAGCAAACAATATGAGTGTGAGAATCATTGTAGTCTGGTAATAAAGTAAATATAAGTGCCAGAACTCTTTAGAAAATGTATTTATCTAAAATCATTTTACAAAGGGGGATAATTCTCTCTGAACCATTCCTCGGCTTCTACTTCATAGACACTTTGTTACAGTGACTTTTGCTCTGCTGAATTTAAGGGTTCATTTTTTGACCTTCAGAAATCAAAAGAATAAAGTATTGTTGGAACTAGTCGGATAATAGTGGTATCTCAGACTCCTATTGATCTTAGGAACACGCACTTATGGTAAAAGCTAGATTCAGAGCTATGAAAGAGAAATGGGAAATTAAAAACTTCAACTGGCAACACTGAAATCTAACTTCTATGAATGCAAGTAAAATATGGGATTACACACATAGTTGAATATATAAAAGACAGAATATTATCCTGTCTATACAGTAGGCAGTTTTAAAAGAAGAAATATATAATCTTCGCACCATATTCTGGATCTGTACATTTCACATTCTCCTAATGCCAGTGGATAATTTTTATTTTAAATAAATACCTCTGGTATCCTGTTCTGGTATCCCCCTCTGGAGTTCTCAACATGACCAAAGATTAATAGATTAATCTCCATATCTGCCACTTGACTGCACAGTCACCATTTTCTCCAAATCCCTCTAAACACATTTTTCATCTTGTTAATACTGCATTGCCTTAGTTTCCAGTCACGTGTTCCCAGGTTTCTCATAAACTGTCTGCGATATCATTTCTAGTTATATCAAGTGTGGAAAAAGTCCCTACCAGCCCTTTAAGATTTACCCAGTATCCAAACAGCTTCCATTTGTTTTCCCCCAAAAGCAGCCGTCCCTCATGTCTCTACTCACCTTTCTGACTTCTAATGATGTATAGCGCCTCTGAAGTCCTAATACGTTTTGGATATGCGAATGGACCACACTGTACTTTAACCCCTTAAGGACCAAACTTCTGGAATAAAAGGGAATCATGACATGTCACACATGTCATGTGTCCTTAAGGGGTTAAAGCACCTACATCTCCTGTATCAATTACCCAAATTCCATGAGCTGATTTGTTCATGTCTAAATCTAGTGTAAGGGAAAAAGTATGCAATTATATAAAGCATCAAGAAACCCTTGTCCATTTTATTGCATCTACGCTAAAACTGCAGTGAGACATAAATGTTAATTTGCAGTCTGTCCGGGCATCTCTCTACCATGCATGTAGAGGTCTATTTAAATGTAAATTATTATAATGACAGGGAAAATGTGAGAAAGAAGTGCAGAGGTCCTCTTGAGAACTGTGGACAAACTGAGGTTTTTTATAATTCCTTCTTATTTGTAGAATAAGCGGTACAAATAGCTTTAACATACACACCTAAATATAAATACGTCTCCTGCACAAGATAATGGTACTTTCAACCACAAAATCAGATAAAAAAAAAAGAAAACAAAAAAAAAATTTTTTTCTTCTAATTTACTGTAAAGCTGACATACTATTTTATAAGCATTCTTTATGCTCTGGTTGGTCTGTCTTTGGACAAACCAGCAATGTTTGGCTACATATTGTAAATACCGTTATGTGTAGAACATATAATGTGTGTTCTACCCCGACTGTGTCTATGTACAGAATGCAATGACTGTATACATAGCATGTAGTTTATGAGCAATAATCCTGCTGGGTTTATGTACATACGGACGCTGTGCTCAATACACTGGAGGAAGCAGTTCGTGTCCGATATTAAAGAACACTGTAAGCTCCCAGTCTCAGGGTTTATGTTCTCATTACCACTCCTAAAGGGCAGTTATTAATCGCCTGCCTTGATACAGCTGGGCAGATTATTAACTGAAGGATATTGATGGAAGGACCCACAGGGGGCAGCTGTCTAAATGTGATCCTCAAGTGAGTCTTCATGAAGAAAAGTGTCATTGGGTTAGCTTGTTTGTCCTGGGTACATTCATCAGACCCATCAATACATGCTTGCAAAACCAGCAGGCAGGCAGTGACGCAGGCGCTCACATTTCTAAATTCTGACCTCTACATGGGGCTACAGCAAGCCGTAATTATTATTAAATTGATATTTCTAATACGATTACTATAGTTATATGCATTCTTATTACTTTCTAATGAAGCAAAGTGTGTATTAATAATGAAACAGCTTCTCTCACTGACGACACACAGTGCATACACATACCGAAAGATCTAACCGCAATATACAGCAGTGTTGAGTGCCTATATGCTAAAAAAGATGTTGCGCTAGAAAATATGATAGATTTGCATAATGAATTCAGTCTTCAAAACTGTGGAGAATAATGAAGGTTATTGTATTTGACCCCTAAGGTCAGTCTGTACTGGACTGCCAGTAAATTAGCAATTAGATGGCAGTCTATGGAGTCTGTTCACTAAACCAAAGATGGGTTGAGCTATTTGAGAGGTTAAAAATTCCAGGTTATAGGGACACTAATATTATTATTTATTAAATAAGACTATTTATTATTGTGCTTCCTTTAACCCCTTAAGGACACATGACATGTGTGACATGTCGTGATTCCCTTTTATTCCAGAAGTTTGGTCCTTAAGGGGTTAAACAATAATGAAAGTACATTTACTTACCTGTTAGGCCATGTCACAGGTTTCTAACAGCAGCACACGCTCTGCTTAGGCTGAGATTGTCAATGACGATGATCTCAGCCAATGCAATGTTTCCCTATAGGGACAAATTAGGGGCGCTAGGAGCCGACAAGTCGCACCCGCAGCGAGCTCCCGACGAAAAGCGACCTAAAAGACCCCAAAACCCGAGATATCACCCCCCAAAAACGCAGACTAACCACCCGAGTAAGCAGTGGTTATGGGCAGGAAAAGCAAGAAGCCTAAGCCCGACTTGCCCCGGGTGGGCACCAGCATTGGAGAACTGTGGCGGCGAGCGCAAAGTGCCCCAGACCCTGTCATGGCCGCTTACATGGACGGCCTCGAAGACTCCGACGACATGCTCTCTGAGCCGGACGAGATCTGTCTGCCCGCCATGCGAGCTCCGGAGAAACCTGCCACAAAGCCTGCTACACAACCCGACTCAGCTCCGGTCACGAAATCAGAAATGAGGGAGCTGCTGGCAGAGCTCCGACAGAACATCCAGGAGGATGTGGCGGGCATGCGGAGGGACATAAAGGGCCTCACTGACCGCATGGCAACCGTGGAGCAGAACTCCCACACGCATAACAGACAGCTTGCCGCACTCCAACAGGAGATGACTTTAATGCAACGACAACACATAACGATGGAACAGACCATGGCAGCAATGGAAGACACAAGACGTGCCCAGAACCTCAAGGTCAGAGGCATAGCTGAATCTGTCCCAGAAGCTGAACTCCCCCACCTCGTGAGGCGCCTGGTGAGCACTATATTACCACCAAAACAGGCCAAAGGAGTGGGCCTCGAGGGCTTATTTCGGATCCCTAAACCACCAACGGCCCCACCGACAGCAACTAGGGACTTAATTATCAAACTCCAGAAACGACAGGACAAGGAATTAATAATGGCCGCAATCCGAAACACCGCGCCGATCATTTTTGAGGACATGACATTATCGATCTACTCTGACCTATCAAGGGGGACTATGGCCTGGCGCTCTACTCTAAGGCCTTTCACCGCTCTGCTCTGCGAGCGCGACGTCAAATACAGATGGCGCTCACCTTGCAAACTCCAAGTGCTCCACGGGGAGGCTACGCACCTCATAACGAACTTACAAGAGGCTGAAGCCCTCCTCTCTACACTGGGCCTTCCAGCGGACGCCATGAGACGACCTCCCACAACCCGCAAGCCACACAAGTGGAACCCAGCTACCTCTGAACCCTTCGTTCCAGGCGGGCCCACCCGCACGACGCAGACTGCAACCACCACCTGAACCATTAAGAAAGGGGACTGTCAAACCTCTATGGCTGCTCATAACACTGCTGCCTTGTTCTCTTATATTCTTAATTATTTTTTATTGTTTGCCTTTGTGTCTTGCCTATATCTATCTCTGCTATCCTACTTACTACTTTCGGATAGCGTTTAATTGAGTAATCTGTACATAGTGGTATGTTTATACATGCGTTGGGGGGGAAGCACCCCGGGGACATACCCGCTAAAATGACTCCCTACCCGCCACAATGGTTCCAACGAACAACGCGGGTACTGCCTCAATCTAGGCACGCGCAGCCCCATTCAGGCTCATACCAGGCCTCTAAGCCACCACTCGACTTCACCCATACACAGACACAATTAGCGAGATAGTGTCTCGGACCTATCAAACCCAAAACACACACAAGCCTATACCCGTAGACTCTCATCTTACTCATAGGTCTAGTCCCAACAATGCGGTAACCGATACACATAGTGGACCCACGATGGGTTTAGCGCGATAAGCCTTATTGACCCGACTGTGTCCCGCCTACCAGACGAGCGACACCGCTCTATACGCCGTAAGACTATAGAATTTATTTTGTTATTGAGATCTTACTTTATTAATCATTTGTAATTAACCTGTTTTAATGTTCAGAAAAAGCCTGTTTCTCAAGTTCCACATACTTAAAAATGTGCAGACACCTCCACGCTACAGGAGTTCAAATACTGTGTCTTATTTTCACTTAATTCACTATAATTGTATTGTTTTATCATATGACACGTTATGACTGCCTGCGACTGTTATTGTGGCTGATATAGCCGTTTGTTTTACAATGCACAACAAAAATAAAGAATTCAAAAAAAAAAAAAAATTAGGGGCGCTAGTGCACATGCGCAGAAATTGCCTCATTGCCCTAATCAGCATCTCCTCATAGAGGTGCTTTATCTCTCCTCTCTGAGGAGTGCTTTGCATCTTCTTACGGAGCGGGATGATGCCAAACATCTGTTCTGCAAATATTGCAGGACTGCACCGGGAAGGACCTCTAGTGGCTGGACTTTGAAAGTCAGTTTAATTAGAGTGCACCGATAATGAGAGCCACGTCTGGAAGATTTCTTATTTACAGTTTGCATCATAATTCCCACTTTTACCACCAATATGGTACTTGGGTCACACTAAAGGTTGAAACAGACAAAATTATCACTACACTATCTTTGCCTTCTCCACCTTGCAAAACAAGCCTTTGTATGCTAGCTCCTGGTCAAAGCATATGCTCTAACCCTCCTGTCCATCCTCAGCCATGAAGCCAAGTAAAGTAAACATGTAATGAGATGCTAGTTCTAGCCTTCATCTAGAGTCAATGGTTGAGAATGGTGTTTGGCTTCATTATAATTTTTTAACCCCTTAAGGACACATGACATGTGTGACACGTCATGATTCCCTTTTATTCTAGAAGTTTGGTCCTTAAGGGGTTAATGGAGAGTAACACTCAAGTGGTGGCTGTCTGAAAAGAGCTGACACTCTTCTACTAGGCTGTTCCATCTCTCACTACTATCATCTACCCATGTCCGAGTTACTTCTGCTGCTATTGGTGCCAGTTATATCTTACCAAGACGTTAATATGCATTGTACCAGCACACATGGTCCTACATTCCTATCAGTCACAGTCAGCACCCAAGAGGTGAATGGATGTTTTCTAGCCACTGCGGTGGAGAGACTACCACGAGTTAAGCGTTTCAAAATATATAGGACTAATTTCTGGTGGCTGTGTAGATAAAAATAAAAAATCCCAGCTTGCGATTAAAAAAAATAAAATGAAAAAAAGTGAAGAAAATTCCAGTGAAAACTCTAAATGGAGCAGATGTCACACGTGCTGGAAAATTACAAAAGAAGAAAGACCAAAATTAGTTTTAGAAAGTTATTTAAAATTAATTAATAATATAGGAGGTATTAGGGTAGGTATTAGCCTGACAAAAAAAATAAATGTAATGCTGAAATAAAGGTACTTTAAACAAAATTGGTGTTTTGAGAAGTGAATAATTATAGTATGTCAGTAGGAAAATTGTACATTATCTCCAAATAACAGATTAGGAACTTTGCAAATGAAGATGAAAAAAAAAACAAAAAACTATTTTCTCACATAGATTTCATTTACACGAAATTGACACTATCCAATAGAGATCTTCTCAAGGTTTCTGAAACTAAAAGGAGTCGGACTATGTCCTATGAATTAGCGCTTCCGACTCATTACCCGCCCCTGTCTGTTCCACGTAGAGTTATGGGGAGCATTCTGGAGAGAGATCATGAGATGGTGGAAAGGAGACCATTAATGTTAATGTAGCTGTCGATACGGAGGAAGAAACCTTCCCCCCCTGCACCAGAAAATCAATATATCTATAAGGGGAAGGGTTATAAAAGGGATTATCTGAGCTTGATAAGGGCACTTTAGCAAGTCAGACAAAAGACTTCTGAGTTGTAAAAAACATTGCAATTAGACAAAGATAATGATTTAATTTAACCTGTAATAAATGATCTGCTTTTAACAGATTAATTAAAAAAAAAAAAAGGGCCCCCCCACCTTTCCTTTGCTTTATTTATTTATGTTTTTACATTTGTCTGCTGATTGTTATTCAAAGATTTAAATGTTTGACTATATTTTACTTTGCAGGGTGCATTGTGCACATTAGGTTGTAAGCTCTGCGGGCACTCTTGTTCTCTCCTTGGCTTATGAGCTGTGAGTGGGAGACACGAATGTCTCATTACCTTGCCACTCAGTGATTAACGAGAAATGTGCGGTAATTAAAGTTACGCAGTATGCGTGACGCGCCCCCGCGCCCTAGATCCAGTCCCGAGAGGGCATTTTAATTAAGGCATGAAAATGGTAGAAATGAGGAATACGTAATGAAGGTATAAATGGCATGAAGAATATCCAGTAAAACCGAGAAAGAAGAAGCTGTATTTCTTTTTTATCTATCTCTCAAAAAGTATAGAATCTCCCAAACCACCTGTGGTTAAAAAAGGTTTACTTTGTTTTTCTGGTTTCATGAGCTTGTTTTTATGGTAATTTGCAAATATAGTTTGTGAAAGATATTTAGGAATCCTATCTGTAAGCGAGTGGCAGAATCACTGACTGTACTGCACCTTTTTTCATATGTATTTCTACATGCAAGGCTTAAAAAAAACAAAACCCTAAAGATTCTGATATATAAAATGTATAGATAAAAGCACGAAACATAGTTTAGAGAGTGAGAAGATGATGTAATCTACTTAATAGGTGTAATTAATATTATTTGCAAAATGGCATTGGTCATCATTCAGTGAAGTGTGAATTTATTTATTAATATTTTAACCTTCACAGTTTTATGTTGGATATTTAGTAAAGCTAATATAGCTATTACATTCTCCACCAGGTTCATAAATGGAATGATAATTGATTATTTCCAGATCTGTACTCACACACTTTGAAAGCTATGTAAAAATGTGTCTACATGGGAATGGTTTACCTACCTATGTTAACATATAGCATAGCCTGGATGCGTGAGTAGGATTGTGGGTTTATGGTGGCATCCCATAATATTCACCCTTCAAACCATGCCTCTATTACCTTTGCAGTCTATAATCCTGTTTTTTTAAACTGTTACAATCCATGCCCAATTTATTACTACCCCTTGCAGTGATCCTGTTATCATTAGCTTGCTTATATCCATGTTCACATTAACCTTACTTCCTTGCAGTCCATAATTCTGCAACCTAAACTTGCAATAGTCCGTGGCCCCTACTATTTAACCTGCTACAGTCCATGATCCTATAACATAAATGTGCTGCAGTCCATACCCGTATTACGTTATCTGATGCAACCCAAAATCCATTTACAATAGCCTTATGTAGTCCATACACCTATTACATTAGCCTTTTGTAGTCCATGCCTTATTAACTTTGACTGTTGCAGTCCATACTGCTATGACAATCCTGTTGCAGTCGATGTTCCTATTTCCATGGCCTTATGTAGTCAATAATCCTATTAATTTATCTAGGCTCAAAACAGTTGTAGTCGACATATTAAAGGTAAAGGGTCACTTCAACCAAAAAACAGTTATAAAAAGCACTACTTTTGGTCAGCGTAAGCCTTCCTAACCTGCTCCCACATCCCCATAAAAAAAAAACACACACACAAACACAAAAATATATAAAATAGCTAAAAGTCTGTTCCAGCACAGAGACAAGTTCTCCCTCAGCCCAATCTTTCTCAATTGATGTCAGGGATGACTGCTATAGGGACAACATCCGTGACATGGAGTGGTGATGATACCCGGGTAATGATACCCATATGCTGGAGATGGAATTAGCAGAGAGGTTAAACTATGTGTGTGCAGCATTTCATAGAAAAACACTACACATACATGACCACTTTTTAACATACAGAAGAAAGGGCAGAGAGAAGTAGTAGTATTACTGGTGGCAGAGTTTAACATCAATTTAGAAACCTACTAAATATAATACCTCGATGAGTTACAGTGATTAATAACCAATAGCATAAAGAAATGGATGAACCGTAGACAGAGAACCAGGATCCGGAATAAATGGACAAATACTCTGGGCCTAGAACGCAAGAGTCTGACAGATCACCAAAAGAGCTGGGTCAAAGCTCAGGAACAAACCATAAACATACTGTTAACGTTCTAAACCATAAAATAGCGAGGTAGGATCTGACGTATATCTTAGCTTATATAGGCTCAAATCAGCTAGATTGGATTTGGAATACATGTGTGAAAAGTATCACTGGTGCAAATATGTCACACTGGTATCATAATACGGACTTTAAGAGTGGATCTTGGTAATAGCAGCATTGTTATTTAGTTGGTCTGGATCAGGGGTAGGCAACCTTCAGCACTCTAGATGTTGTGGACTATATCTCCCATAATGCCCTTACAGACAATGTTGGCAAAGCATCATGGGAGGTGTAGTCCAAACATTTGGAGTGCCAAAGGTTGCCAACCCCTGGTCTGGGCTTTTTTTTTTTTTTAAATTCACAATATGTGTCATCACACTCAGCATGTGAGCATATAGGATACTGTACCAGGGCTAAAAATCTGTGGTCCTATGCTACTAGCCAGGCCTTAAAATCCCTTGCCCCTGCAAGCCATAGTAGAACCTCAAAAGAGGAATTTTCACTAGCCATTGGCTAGTGGGGTTGGGACTTTTGAGTAAACGGATACCACGTAATTCTTGCTTTCTCTGCAGCAGCAGTACCAAACCTAATCAAATAAACACGAAGGAAGGATTGTGTAATGCTACCTTTCAACAGTGTTAAAGTCAAGGCTAAGCAAATAGTAGAGAATCTTCCATTACCGTATAGACAGCTGATATTTGTTCTATTCCATTTCTCAAAGGTGTTTTTTTTTTTTTTTTTATATCATAAATGTTTTGCAGGACAGAGTATGCCTTTGTGTATACATCAATACCCTTAGGACATTTTTTTCAAGAGAACGGTATCATTCTGAAATTAATTCATATGATTAATGAAAGCTTCGTATGAGAAATGTAGAAGAATATAATATAATTATTCCTTTCATTTGAGTAATTTGGCATAGTGGAATATATGCCTCTTTATACATAGAAAATAATTTCATATTTGTAAGTGCATTTCTTTAATAGAACTGGAATAAATTATATAGCCTTTATTGTATATGGAAATTAATAATGTAGCAGTCACTGATCATTGTAAATCCTGGGGTGAAGGCATGTCAACATAGGTCACTGGACACCTAACATACCAAATGGCCAATGACCCACCATAAAAATAACAGGTAGCAGATCAGAGTGGAAGGCACCTCTGCTGAGAAGGGGTTTATGGGATAGGTTAAGACTCCAATGAACATAATGAGAGCTCCTGACTGGTTGGACCACTTCCTGCTCTGGTTAGAGCCTAGTGCAGAAACTGGAAAACGCAGGCTTTTTTTCTACTTTAAAGGATCACTATAGTACCCTGAGGGTGCCCCCACCCTCAGGGTCCCCCTCCCATGGTGCTGAAGGGGTTAAAACCCCCTCAGTTACTCACCTTATTCCACCGCCGGGCTCCCTTACCTCTCCTCCCCCGCCGACGTCAGCTCCCCCGGAGCAGAATGCGCATGCGCGGCAGTGCCGCGCACGCATTCAAAGTGTCCATAGGAAAGCATTTCTCAATGCTTTCCTATGGACGCTCTGCGCGATGGAGGCATAATATGCCTCAAGCGTTGCAGAAGCGCCCCTAGTGGCTGTCCGGAAGACAGCCACTAGAGGCTGGCTTAACCCCAAATGTAAACATAGCAGTTTCTCTGAAACAGCTATGTTTACAGCAGGCAGGGTTAACCCTAGAGGGACCTGTCACCCAGATCACTTCATTGAGCTGAAGTGGTCTGGTTAACGTTAGTGTCCCTTTAATTTGTTTCCCCCGATATTTTTTAAAAATGCAGAATTTCCTCCAATATTTTTTTAAGTGAATACATTATAAATTACAGGCCACTCATTTAATTTTGGTTCCCCCTTTAGGAGACACAAAGAGGATTTAAAGAAGTAGGATGAACACATTGTTGTGGATGGATCGTGCATATTATAAAAATAATTTTTGCTGCCTGCTCTATTTATTTTAAGCTCTGCCTATTGCTGTGTCTACAAAGAATCTCTTAGAGTTGCTGACAGCAGCAATGAATGAGTTTATGTGACACACACAGAACCTCCAGTACATTATTATACAGACCCAAAAACATTGTGAGGTCTTGGTACTACTATGCAGCTTAGTTTTCCAAAATGATGCTTTGGCATATCCACATCGTCCTGCCACAGGGCCTTAGGAGACGAGTGGATCTTTAATCAGACTAGATGTCTCCAGATTTGCCTCAAGGATTTACTCATTCCACAGGGTTTTATTGTGACCTTGTGGACAAAGCAGTATATATTTGTATAGTGGGGATGTCTCAATGTACTCTCTAAGGTATTTAAAGAGCCATTACACATTGACTTGTGGTTTTATCCTGCTATCAAAACAAATAGAGGTTTACACAGAAGAGACCTTACTTCTGTCTGATTAAAGGATGCCCTCCTCCCCCCCTCTCCCCCCCCCCCCAACTATACAGGTTATCCTTGCAAAAATAGAGGGCACAAGCTTACCACCAGAGTGACAATATTGCTAGTTACTGTAAAACATGGTCTCTGTGGCTGGAGTAGAGAGATATAGACTGAAATGTGATTTGTTAAAAAATTTGGCGATCAGCTCCTGAGATGAACATCCCTCCCTCATTCCGTCTTTGTTTACAAAGTATTCACACAAAAACTGGTTATCCTCTATGTTTCTATGAATTGACATATATTGGTCTGCTGAAAATAAAGAAAATAAAAAATGAGGCACCCCAAAAACGTCAAAGGGACACTATAGTCAACAAAACAACTTTAGCTTATTGAAGCCAAAACAACCGTTTTGGTGTATAGAACATGCCCCTGCAATCTCAATGCTCTATTCTCTGCCATTTAGGAGTTACATCACTTTGTTAATACAGCCTTAGGATTGCCTCCCCGCATGTGACTTACACAGCCTCCCTAAACAATTCCTGTAATCCCTTAGTGAGCAGACTGATTTTCAATATTCTTACCGTTAAGGAACAGGGCTCTTTTTACATTTTTGCGGTGTGTGTGTGTTTAGCTATAATTTTCCACTTACTAATTTACTGTACCCACGCATATTATATACCGTTCTTCTCGCCATTAAATGGTCTTTCTAAAGATATTATTTTCATCATATCATAATTTACTATAATTTTTTGAAATAAAATATGATGAAAAAATTTACAAAAAACACACCTTTTCTAACTTTGACCCCCAAAATCTGTTACGCATCTACAACCGCCAAAAAACAGCCGTGCTAAATGGTTTCTAAATTTTTTCCTGAGTTTAGAAATGCCCAATGTTAACATGCTCTTTGCTTTTTTTTTTAAAGTTATAGGGCTAAAAGTACAAGTAGCACTTTGCTATTTCCAAACCATTTTCTTTCAAAATTAACGCAAGTTACATTGTAACACTGATCATTCAGGAATCCCTGAATGATCCTTCACATGTATATATATATTTTTAAAAGAAGACAACCTAAGGTATTAAACTTAGGGTATTTTCACTCTTTTCATGCAACCATTTTACCACCAATCTATGCCAAATGAAAAAAATAAAATAAAAAAAGAATTGGTGATTTTTTTTTACACACATAGTAATTAAAAAATACATGTACAGAGAACTTTAAGGGTTACTGCCAAATAACACCCCAATGTGTGTTTGGCAACATCTCCTGAGTACAGTTATACCACCCATGTATAGGTGTTTTTTGGTTCTATGGGGTCTAAAATACCTTATTTGGAGGGTGCGCATTCCAGTTTTCCAACTTGGAATTTTCACAGCTGGTCATCATGCACCCATGTCCTATTTGGGACATTTTTAAGCCGGCCAATGTAATTTACCCCCATCAAACCATATATGTTTGAAAAGTATACACCCTAGGGTATTTCAAAATTTTTCATGCACTAATTCTACCACCAGTCTTTTTCAAACTTTTGGGTAGTCATTTTTTTGTGTTATTCTTCTCTCACATTGTACTTTAGGCATGGATTCTCAGCTCCTGTTTTGTATTACTGACAAAGAACACCCCAATATGTGTTCTGCAACATCTCCCGAGTACAACAGTGCCCCCAATGTACACGTTTTATGGGTTTTTGCAAACTTACAGGGGTCAAATGTAGAGCTTTTCCCTTTTCCATGTTTGCATTTTGAAATTTGCCAGATTGGTTTGCTGGACCAGTGTTGCATTTGAGACCGTATAGTACATGGTTGCCTTTTACCATTTGTAAAAGTAGATCAATCGATCATCCGGTGTTCTCCGGCCGCCACCGGCAGTGAGGGGGGTATTGCAGCGATGCCTCCAGAGCTCTAATTCCCTGCGGACGTGTCAGGTACGTCTGCGGTCCTTAAGGACCATTTTTTGTTGGACGTACCTGATACGTCCATGGTCACTAAGGGGGTAAAAAGTCTTCTAATGCTTACACTTCCTCTATTGAATTTTAATTTAGAATTTCTTATCTCATGCACTCTTAATAGTTTGCATGATTGCTAGACCCTGTAAGTGCCTCCTGTTTGTGATTAAAGGTCCATTTACAGAGCAGGAGATAAAAACTTTTAACCCCTTAAGGACCAAACGTCTGGAATAAAAGGGAATCATGACATGTCACACGTCATGTGTCCTTAAGGTATTAAAGTAAGTTAACATGTGATTTAAAATAAAACCATATTATTTCATGCAGGCTGTGTCAGTCACAGTTATAGGAGGTGTGACTAGGGCTGCATAAACAAAACAAAAATTATTTAACTCTTAAATGGCAGAGAATTGAGAAGTGAGACTGCAAGGGCTTGATCTATACACCAAAACTGCTTCATTAAGCTAAAGTTGTTTTGGTGACTATAGTGTCCCTTTAATTATATATTTTGTTACATAATTTCCATTAAAATATCAGCAAAGAAAAGATGGAATATTATTATTTCATGACTGAAGAGATCTCTGGTACTGACAGTATATAGAAATCTGGAGCGCAACCTTTAACGTATGGGGCCGTTGTGAGGTCTCAGATGATTAGCTTAATGTTTGTAGCCATTCATAATATATATGAATATACATTTATTGGTGCTTAATTTCTGGAAAAGATTCAGGAACTCATTCTAATATACTTACTAGGTCATTTCTAAAAAAAGAAAGTACCGGAACATGAGTTCTCTCAGAAATTAAGCTACATATACATAATTTATCTTTAACACAGCCAAGAAGACTTACAAAAATGAAAACCGTCAGCTACTCTATAAACTCTTGGCAAATTGACCTCTTAATGTCCAAATGCTGCTTGTTAGGACATAAATGTTTCTGTTGATGTTCCCTCTGTAAAATCATTTTTCTCCATGTAGTACTGAGACTGGAATTATATAAAAGATGAGGAAATGAGAGTGTTTGTAATAGTGAGTTTAATGTTTATCGCTTGGCTTCTTTTTAATTTTGTGTATTATGTGAAAAAAACATTTATAATGAAATAATTTTATAAAAGAAAGGTGTAACTATTTCAGGAAGAATACTTGGTTATGGATGTTAGAAAGGAACACTAAACTGTTAGGAATACAGGTTTGTATTTATAATGCTTTAGAGTCCCTGTCCGCATTTAAAAACGGGTTTCCCCTATTTGCCATATAAAATAATACATTCTTTTACTTACCTCTTTCCAGTACCAAGGTTCCCTCAGCCCTGCTTACCTCCCATAATGTCACAGAGGAGGCACGGTCTCCTCCACTAATGTCCAATACAATGCTACACATCAGGGGTGCCCAAAAGGTAGATCCCCAGATGTTTACAGCTTCAGTGATGCTTTGTCATTCTAAAGGCATGCAAAGCATCATGGGAGCCGTAGTTCTACAACATCTGCGGATCTACCGTTTGGGCACCTCTGCTCTAAACAGATGAGCTTTGGGGACGCGATGTATCGCGCGTACAAGTTTCCCAATAGAAAAGCATTGAATCAATGCTCTCCCAAGTGACCTTGCACATGACCAAGTTTTACTCTGTCAATGCCTCGGGAATGCCTCTGGTGGCTGTCAGTCTAATGGCCACTAGTGGTGGATTTATCCCTGCAATAAAAATATTGTAGTTTCTTAAAAAACTGCAGTGTTTTACATTGCAGAGGTACAAGGACAGGACCACTCGACCTAGATCACTCCACTGAGATGACATGGCCTGGATAACTTTAATGGTCCTTTGATTTAAAGCGCTAAGCACAGCACTTCATATCTTCATTTTAAAGAATTCTCTTGGAATTGTGAGTAGCCAGGTGTTCTTATTCCCTCAAGCAATGAGAATGAATAAAAAGGCCAACATGTCTGAGCGCATGTTTTTGCTTGATAAAGCAGCATATATCCCCCCACCAATATATAAACAAACATATGTATTACATGCACGTATGTATGTATTAAAGAAGCAACGAACCATAAAATTAAAACTCCCAATCATGTTTTTCCTTAAAGGTCAAATATAAAATAATTAAAAGGGATTACATGTTTTCCCCCACAATAAAAGTTGCATTACTTGGTGTATAATTAATTCACTTGCATCATGCAAGACCCCCTAAATCTTCTCCCAAAGGCCCAGTCAAAATGCTAAAGCCAAACTGACAGCACGTATAGATTCATTTTGTGTTGATGTGTATTTCTCTGATTCCATCTGTGTCGAGGGCTGTGTTCACACATTGCAGACGCTATGCCAGCCTGTATTGCTTTATGGAATGGTTGGCCTAAACTGAATACCTCTGGTAGTACACCTTAAGGCTGGCACAGCTTCATTACAGCTGTAGTTCAAAACCATATTTTTGCCATCCATGATCTGTGATATATGCAAACTGGCTGTGAGGAATGCGGCAGGGACACGTCAGTCGTGCACCTTTGCCAGGCTCTGACAACATTCTCTTGCCAGTAATGATGATCATTGGGAGCAATACCATGGTCCATTCTGAAGACTTTTCTGGAGCTTGCTTTACACCCCTTTGTCTCCCAGCTTGGAAGTACACTGGTATGTACATTGACATTATTATTGGTTTTTACATTGCGCCAACTAATTTTGCAGCGCTTTACAATATTATGAAAGGGGGAAGGGGGATTTTACAATAAATGAGACAATCATACAGTGACAATAGGTAGATGAGAACCCTGCTCAAATGAGCTTACAGTCTAGACATCACATTGGTTAAGCAGAACATTAACCCAGCATTTACATTTAAACTCTGTTTCTGGACAACACTGTACAAGTAACATGCATACACACCGAAAACATCAGTAGGGTTAAACATTCGGGAAACATTACCATCTGGTCATCATACATTGTAATGAATGCAATTTGCTTGTTTGTTCATGCACAGGCTATACACCTGTTGTCATGCAACTATAGAGGAATGTGTATGTTTAAAGGAAAGAGGGAACAGTACAAATTGCAGTTCTAATATTGATTTAAAAAAAAAAAAATTTGCTCAACCTCAGCCCGATTAAGATCTCAGGTTCCCTGTACGAAGGAAGGTGTTAGACAGTACCAAGGTAGTTGCATTTCTTCAGGCTCCCAGATATATGGATTCAAGCTCCATTAATTCCCTCTTCTTCCTGCGAATGCAGTCTGTTCTCCTCCTTCATAGCACTCTGCTATGACGCTCACAGACATTACCCAGCACAGTTATACAGTAACAGCCACGGTTCATCTGTATTCACGGAGAGATTCAGAATGTTCTTATTATATCCATGGTCTGCATAGATCCAAAATTAGGAATTCTTTTTTTCAGTTAACTGAAGCTTCTATGCTCCAATACTGATTTTCACATATATAAGGAAATTGATCATGGTAGAATTATTTTTTTCTTCAGAATTCCCATTTTGTCACATCTGCATTGAACTGAGAAATTAGTTAAAATAACATCCATTCACTGCCTGGGAATTAATGTCAGAGTAATGTTTGGATTTTAGGGTCAGGGGCTATTGGTGTAGAGCACATGGTTTATTGCCGTTCTACTGCTCTACAAAAGCCATGGTCAGCTGTTCCATAGGGTTATACCTCCATTATGTTTTTGAGGAGTCAAAATGTTACCAACATTACTGGATTTCCCCCCCCTCTCCTCCCCCCTCAATCTTCCATTTTAATCCTATATCCACAATTTCCTCTGTTTTGAAATCTATACCACTTCTTCCACAGTATCTAATGTAGAAATTAACATACGTTTTCCAAACCAGTTTTGTGAATGGGGAGTCATTTATTGGCTGATGAGTCAGCTGACTGCTCTTAGCCAATTCATGCCACCCTTGCCTGGTAGCAATCCGTGCTTCCTGAATGTGACAATTCAGAAGCCAGATGCCACCATAGGGGGAGAAGATGGGATCTGGAGAAAACTTGGGGTTAAACTGTTGAAGAACAGTTTAACCCCTTGTGGTAAGAGTGACTCAATGGGCCTCCTGGCACCATGAAAAAATAATTAAGATGAAGTTGTTTTGGTGCCTGGAGTGTCCATTTAATTTTGTTGTTTCTGCTCTTACATAACTTTGCAAAACCTCAGTAATACTGGAAAAAATAAAACATTATGGCAATGCAACCATGTGAGTACCACTCTCTCCTCTAAAACCCAGAAAGTCACCTGTTGGATAATTTGAGGTCCTAAGGTTGATTATTTAATAGATCGAGAAGTCTACTATCCTTAACAGTAACCAGTTTTTTGTTTTGTGAATTTTATGAAATTATAAAGCTCTAATTACAGTCAGTGCGGCTGTAGAAGTAAGTAGAAGATTTCAATTTACTGATGTATTTTTATTTTGCTACGTCATGTCCGATCAGGGAAAAAGGTGACCACTCATATAGACATCGCAATTAATCTTTACCTCTTAACCGCACCAACTTCTGCATCCAAATTAAATTTTAAGCCGTCTCATAAATCTTCACTTAAACCCCTCCCTTGTCCCCTCTAGCTCGCTTCTTGTTATCAAAAGCTTCTACCATGAGACCGGGATGATGAGTGAGGCGATGTAGAAAAAAAGCGGACATAATATCTAACACCCTAACCTGAACTCAACAGAGCATAAAAACCTGTGGTAACAGGTATCCAAACAATTCAGTAGTCTGTCTCTTTCAGATATCTTTAAAACTATGTGAAAACATTTAGGGCACAAGTGTGTTCCCTTTTCCATTATGCAAATTAAAATGTAAAAGGCAGCAGATGAGAAACCACTCAAGAATGAGTGTTGGGTCAGACTCATAAAAAGAATGAAGTACTCCTCCAAACGGTCCTAGATACAGTGGACCAGTCCCAATTTTGGATTCTATGCAATTTATGTCATCTGAGGGACACCAGAATTTTTTTTTCTCAAAAAGCAATTAACAAGCTTGCACTAAAACTTGCAAGACTAATGTATGGGCATTTGACCACACAAGAAAACACTTCTGCTGAACTTTGTGCATGGACAGCCATGGCTGTGTGTCTGCTCATAAAGGTGTGAGCAATACTCTTTGTATTATTTTTCTTGGTCTAGATCAGGGGTTCCCAACACAGTCCTCATGTACCCCCTACCTGGCCAGGATTTTTTCCTTTCTAAAACACCTTAGACCCAACTGGGAATTCCCTAAATCCTCCCATGGTAGAGTGTCCCAGAGCTTACAGTGCTCACCCTTCAAAAAAGAGTGAGCTATTTGCGCCCACAACCAACTCCCTGAAACTTATCTTAGAGACTTCAATTACATAAATGGTATGGCACTGTTTGAGTCATGTTTTTGTTCTTTAGTTTAGAATGGATATTCCTTTCCGCATAGGTTTCTTTTCACTTGTGACCTATTTGAGATTATTTTTTTTTATTTTCTTCAATTAGGTTTTCCATTATCGCGATGTGCCTCGTGATTGGAATTTCCATTTTAATATTATCTAGTTTAGGGATGGTGTTCTAGCCTGGGATAGTGACTCTCCAGGTTACAGTAATTGTTGTGGTTCACTTATTCCTGATAGCATGATATGAATCCTTAACTTAGGTTTTCCTTTCTACTTACAGATTTTTTTCTTCTAATTTTCTTAAACCCTCTCTCTGAATAATATATGTCTACTGTATGCCTATAATTGCTGTACTTTGGTTCCATGCATACTGTTGCACTGTAATTTGTTTTGAAAGAGGAGTTGAAAAATGTAAAAAATAAAATAGAACATTTATACGCACTGATCATACGTAACAGATTCAAACCGTTATTTTAGGAGGCTGTTACAGTTTGCAGATGTGAGATTGTCTCTGGTATAGTTAGATTTCTTTTTGTATTTGATGGTCCACTAAATAATTGAGACTTTCAATGATAAGTGCGGCTTCTCTGCAAAGCAGGACACAGCTTTTTAGTGATTGAATACTCTGAGTCCTTAGAGAGCCCTCATTCTAAATTCTATTAGCAAAGATAAAATGAACAATATTTGTAACATCCTTGTGCAATATATTTATATATTTTCCACGTTCGGTCATTTATTCAGTGCTGGCAATGTGGGATTAGCAATGAGAAGGAAAGTGCTGCGCAAATGGCTGTTTAGAAATATCACTTTGCATTGGGTTATCAGATGCTCTATTGAAACTCCAGTTAAGCTAGTGATACAAATCAATGAAAACTTAAAACTATTCTCATCAACTCTTTCTCCCCAATGATCTTTTATATCCATATTTTGTGGCAAAGTCATTAAAATAACCAGCCAGTACTCCCAAACCAATCCCTGTACTAACCTAATGATCACCAAGCTCAGATTTTCAATCAGGAAAACTTGCCACTTGGTACCTGTGACGGACCGCCTGGCACCCCGGCTGGGTGCCTCCGCCAATCGATGTTTCCTAGTGCTCACTGAGTACTCCAAGCACTCCACCGGATATCATCAGCACTGTAGACCCTTAGCTGCCACAACTTGGCTGGGATCTTGCTGTCCTCCACCCACCCTACCCAAGACCAGGATCCAGCTTCCAGTGGGTAGACCTCTCCTACTCCAGACAGTATAGCAGGATAGCTCTTACAAGAGCTAGTGATTAGAATCCAAGGGAGTATAGCAATCCCCAAAGTAAATATAGCTGTCCCCTCCACACATGAGACGAGGATCTATGTTGAGGGTGAAGAGGAACTCGTTTAATGGCAGCCATAACTGGCCTTATATGCAGGTCCCCATGCAAGGGGTTT
Organism: Pelobates fuscus; assembly: GCF_036172605.1. NCBI lineage: Eukaryota > Metazoa > Chordata > Amphibia > Anura > Pelobatidae > Pelobates > Pelobates fuscus. The sequence goes on along the minus strand of NC_086328.1, from coordinate 86,799,516 downwards.
ACTATAACATTTCCAGGGGCATTCCCCACAGGGCCTGAGAGGGGACTATGACAAAGTACACACTGTAATGAGATTGGCTCTCTGGTCCAGGACACTCCCACACAAAATAGGATAATCCCTCCCCTGTGCCCGAGAGATAATTGATTCAGGAACTGTACTAAACTTAATTATCTCTAGGCACAGAAAACATACATTTTACAATAACCTGAAAATACCCCCAAAACACATGGAACCCCCACAAAAGTCACATCCCCTGATAGCCCCGATCTGGGGAACCAACATATCCAAAAATCACCCAGATCGGTTTAGGGGTTCGGGATTTCCACTGAAGTCATAGCTTGACACGATGCTGCTGCCCAAAACAGTTCCATGAAATCAGGCTGTGCGGTCGTTCTCTTTTGGGAGTACAAAACACAGTAAAATCAACAAATAAACTGTGCGTACGCTTGTCTTGTGCACTGCGTTCAGGAGTTTGCTACCACTGAACGCCATTCATTTTAATCCACTTTCCTGAACTAACTGGAGATGGAAGTTCCAGCGGTGTTTGCGCCGGCGAGTGCCCGATTATAGTTATCTACACTTGATGGCCAAACACCGCTGTACGCGTTCGCAGATAAAGATGGCCGCCACCATGTGTTCGGCCATACAAATGGCAGCTACCCAGCCGACCGCTGAGAACGTTGCGGTTAAGGTGTTGATAGGGGTCAAAAGAGTCAACAAGCAGCACACGACTCTCCCGGGTGGTCCAACAGTTCAGGAGTTGGTTCGGCATACGAACAGTATAAGTCTAATCCGTTCGGTAGATCCCATATACAGTACCAGCCAAGGGAAAAGGCATGAACAAAGCCTTTCCACAGTCCTGAACCAAGGTCTAATACGGGCCATAGTCCTGGAGCAAAAGGCTGGGAAGCAGGTCCCTCCAAGAGCCCATGGCAAGATTACTTTTGCCACAGTACCATGCTCCTTGTTTAGGGGCACAGCTGGTAAAAATGTTTGTACTTTGATGCCAACTAAGGTCTATGGCAAGTTTTTTTACTATTACCAAGGCAGTACAGTAACTGGTCAGGGCATATTTTAAATTCTGTAAAATAGAAATGTGGCGAAACATGGACCATTTAAAATGTATTTTCCCCTGAAAGAGCTATTCCACTACACCTGGCACAATGCTGTGCCCCTTCTATGTTAAACACTCTACCTTGGCAGGCATTCGGTTCCAAAGCGCCGAATGATATCCTGCAGGACCTAGCACCAAAGTATGTGGAACTCCGGCTCGACCGCATCCCTGGCCAATGCCTGGTCAACTTGCCCCTATGTTTTACCCTACTTCCCAACCTGCCAGGAGAGTGCTATTTGGAGGGGAGGCACTACAGACTAACAGGACCAATTGCTCCCTGAGAGCCAGTGTGAGCCCCCTTTTGTTTGTCCGCAGGAGCTCTTGATCATGAATTTGACCGGCCGAACAGATATTAGCCATGGAACTGATTTTGGCTGGTCCAATCTTTACCGCGTGGTGTTTTGTCTGTTCTGCATGGGCCCAGGTGCTATTTTGCCAACTTCTGCGTTCGGGTCAGAGCTATCCAGGGATATGTAATGTGTTGGGGTTCCTGCTTGTTATCTTGAGGTTTTTGGGGTGTTTTAGGTTAGGTCCTCTATATACGTGAGATAATCAGCTTAAGCGAGGTTTAACTCAATTATCTCCCAGACACAGAGGAGCTTGGGCAGGCACTGTATGTGTTGAATGGAGACCCCATGTTGGGGGTCTGTGTATAATAGGCTGCATGTCATCTAGTTACAGGGAGAAAGGGTTATAATCACCAGCACTTTTTTAGGCTACGAGGACAACTCAGCAGTCTGGGCATTGGATCTCTGCTACAAGAATGTATTCAATAAATATTCAGTTTACATTATATTAGTGCCAAACCTGCTAGCAACTGTATAGTTAACAAGTACTCAGTTTTTTGAGCAACTTCTTTTTTGTCAAATACATAGCGTTCGAGATTACAAATATTACTGCAACACTCAATTAAAGCTCCAGTATTACACAATCCTCCTCAGCTTTTGTTCCTGCAGATGTCTACAATGGAATTTGGTCAATGGCAAGTCCAAATATTATAGAACCTCTATCACATCCTAGTGCTAGGAAAAGTGTGGCACTGCCATTGTTCCATTACTAGAAGCAGACAACTTTTGGACTTTCTACAGCCTACATGCATGGTCGCCCACCCTGTGCTCCTGTAATAGCAATAAACATTTTTTCAACAATCCTTTTTATTTCCCTGTGTGTTTCTGTTCTGCGACAAATGCAGCTGTAGTCTTGTCATCATGTTGGGATTGTGAACTTTCTTCTGCTATGTCTGGTGTTGCTGGGACATCAGATTTTGTTGTCAATGTGTAATGTGTGAGGGAGTTGCATATCGGTGAGGAAGCGGGTGCTAATTTTATTCATAGCCATGTTAAGTTGTGAGCAAAATGAAATGGGCATAGATAGGCAGATGTGGACATAGAACAGTAACAGACATAAATCACCAAGTGCCACTCGAGCTCCTACTGCAGTAATGGGTAACCGTTCTCATTGCAGCTACTGAGCACCCCACCTGCCAAAAAGCTCAGTCAACCGATGGTTTAGCAGCTTGAGAAATTACATGTCCTATGATGCCTTTAGGTTGGCAAAGCATCATGGGAGTTTTAGTTCCTCAATAGAATAAAGAACTGTTAAAAAGTCTACCAAAGACATGTATGTATTAGGTACCCCACTCTTTGTCCTTATTCCCCTCGAAACTGCAGTGAAACTGTGCAGTGTAGACCAGGTATCTCAAACTTTGGCCCCCATGTGTTGCTGAACTACAACTCCCATGCTTCTCTCATCATTTACTGTATTTAGAGAATTTTGGGAGCTGTAGGCCATCAATCTCCGGGAGGTGGGAAAGGAGGGAGGGCAGAGTTTGAGATCCATGGAGTAGAGATAATCAACAGAAGATAAGATTATTTCTATATATTGCTGTTGAATGGACTTGACAAAATTTGTTGAAAAGCAGATATTTCAGGGATAGCCCAATAAATAGGATCATGTCTGAGGAGCGGGAGCCTGACCTGGACTCATTTAGCAGCGTGTAGCAGTAAAAGCCGAGGCGTGTGTGTGCATGGGGATATATTACAGAGCGGGTGCCCAGAAAGACATTAAAATAAATGGTGATGACTGTTTAGTCATGCCGAGATTTGACTTCTGCAGCTTTCCCTCCCCCTCTCTCCCACACTCAACTCGAATCCTTTGGAGACGAGCCCAGGATGGAAGCGTTAAAACTGAATTTTTACTGAGTCGCCCAAAAAATATATCAAATAAATAAATGTTCTTCAAAAAAAATAGGACGCAGCCTGCCTGCAAGCCACTTGGAGAGGCTTCTGCTATCCACTGCACATGTTTGTTTTGTACTACCAGGCCAAAAAAAACTACTTTTTGTAAACAATTTATTAGTTTAAATGTTTGTTGCACTCGGACGTGAAGATGGAAAAGTCACCCCCTCCCCTTCTCCCAACAATACTGAATGATTTATTCCAAATAGTCTTACTTCGAAAGGCTGAAAAGCAGCAGGCCTTTGAAAACCAGAGGCCTAAAAAAATGCAGTTCCTAGCGTCTCTACACATTGTTGGGTTGAAATGAACCTAATATAGAAACATAGATTGTGAAGGCAGATAAGAACCATTCGGTCCATCTAGTCTGCCCAATTTTTGAAATACTTTTAATTAGTCACTGGCCTAATCTTAAAGGGAATCTCCAGTGCCAAGAAAACGATCCGTTTTCCTGGCACTGGAGGGTCCCTCTCCCTCCCACCCCCCCTAATGCCCAGGTACTGAAGGGGTGAAAACCCCTTTAGTCACTTACCTGAGGCAGCGGGCTCCTCCTCCGCGACGCCCCGCCTCGCCATTGCGTCAGCCGGTGTGAGAGACTGATCCCGCCCATCGGCCGAGGAGACCTAATGCGCATGCGCGGCAATTTCAATGCTGTCCTATGGGGATTTGAGCGACGCTGGAGGTCCTCACACAGCGTGAGGACGTCCAGCGACGCTCTAGCACAGGTTTCCTGTGCTATAGACCAGGAAGTGACCTCTAGTGGCCGTCTAGTAGACAGCCACTAGAGTTGGAGTAAACCCTGCAAGGTAATTATTGCAGTTTATAAAAAACTGCAATAATTACACTTGCAGGGTTAGGAGTAGTGGGAGTTGGCACCCAGACCACTCCAATGGGCCTGGAGTGTCCCTTTAAGTCTAGAATAGCCTTATGCCTATCCCACGCATGCTTAAACTCCTTTACTGTGTTAACCTCTACCACTTCCGCTGGAAGGCTATTCCATGCATCCACCACCCTCTCAGTAAAGTTATACTTCCTGATATTATTTTTAAACCTTTGCCCCTCTAATTTAAGACTAAGTCTTCTTGTTGTGGAAGTTTTTTTCTTATAAATATAGTCTCCTCCTTTATGTATTTAAATGTTTCCATCATATCTACCCGTCTCGTCTTTCTTCCAAGCTATACATGTTAAGATCCTTTAACCTTTCCTGGTAAGTTTTATCCCGCAATCCATGAACCATCATTTCTTATACTTAAAATAAAATAAATAAAAATTCTTATAGTTAACACAACAGCAATTTCTTATATATATTTATTGTCATTCTGGGGCACCCCTAAAATTATCCACATTTCCATCATTTATATATTTGGGGAAAGTGTATTACATACCTACCAACATTAGTAGCTATGGAATGAAACAGGACTGGAAAGTTAAAATGACGAGTGGCCTACCATGAGCACTGCAGAAGCACTTGTCTGGGAAGAAATACTCTGCAAATTATTTCAGCATTTGACATTCTGGTGAAATTGATTAATAAAAGTGGATTCATACATACACACCGGTAGTTTTTATTTTTTACATTTATTCTATATTTGTCAATATTTTGCTGCGTTATATTTAAGTAGTACATGCTAGGAATGTATGTTGTTTCAGTATTAAATTACAGGTAAAATTTCACAAGAGATGTGCACCATAATTTAGGTCTAGCAATATCAGGTTCAGGAACGACAACAACATGTTCAACAAGACATTATGTTAAATACAAAGGTGTCAATGTGTTCTGTGTACCCTGTGAGTTATGGGGAGACATAATGTACGAAGGAGGCCCTTGTGTAGAGAGATACTGGTGGATTTAGTACATCAAGTGAGCTTAAAAAAATATGAAAAATTGTAAAGAAACAAGATTAAGTGAGATATATGCTATAGGGGTTGGCATTTTTTGATGGGCTTGTTTAGAGTGCCTGTATGTTTTTAACGGAGTTAAGCGTATGCTCGTGGGTGATGCATCGACAGTGGTTACCCCTAACAAAGGGGGCAGCAGGGAGGGGATGGTGTATCAGACGCCAAGTGTTTAATCAAATGCTGCGCTGGCTCTTACATGTTTTAAGAATCCAGGCTCCCTACAAAATAGGGAGTAACACAGTTAGTAAAATAATGACCTGTGGTAGTGGAACATATGAAAAAACAAACAAATAAAAACTAAAAATTAAATGTGTGAAACAGTTATACGAGCAATACATGTGGTATCGTTTCACCCGCATTCATGGCACTGGAGGGCGTGATCCGTTGGATCTTGGTACAAACGGAGTGATGTTAGTGGGATTCCATGCCTCCGCAGGAGGTCTCCCCAGAGGCGTAGCTGTTGGATTGGGTAGTCCCAGGGTGTCCAAGAGTGGAGATGCGTCCTCCGTAGAGGTTATTACATGGGTAGTTCCAGCATGGGTTATCTCCAATGTCCTGTTAGCACTCCACCTGTAGGCTATTCTTGCTGAACGTAGCTGTGTGGTGACAGGTCCATAGGATTTGCGCCTGAGGAGTGTGGCTTTCGATAGGTCTTGGAAGAACGTCAGTGAGGAGTTCTCAAAGGAGTTCTCTTGTACTGTGACACATCTGAGGATGACATCTCGGGCTATCGGGACTTTGGGTGAGTAAAGCCTTGCATGCGATATACCCAGTCATTAGTGATTTTCTTTGCCACGACATGGGGAAGCACTGTAGCTAGAAGGTGCCTGATGTAATGCGGTAGTTCTTCGGCCAAAACCACCTCGGGGATGCCTCAGATTTTAATGTGCAAGCAGCGTTGCTGGTCTTCCATGGCTGTCATTTTAAGTGACAGATATGTTTGTTGTTGCTGGATTTGTTTGACTAAGTCTTCCAGCGTGGTTAGATGGGTGTGAACGGTCACTACATCTTCGGTAACTCTCACACATTCTGTGACTGCTTGCAATTCAGTCTTGATAAGGGCCGAGTCAGCTGCCAGGAGTTTGTGGATTTCTGCCAGGAGGATCTTTAGGTTGCGTTTAGTAGTTGGAGCAGAATCATCCGAAGATTCCGGTGGTGATGGCTGTGTAGTGTCTGAGGGTTCCCAGGTGAGTCAGGTTTTTGCTGTGCTGGGGTGGGTGCCTTGTCTGACGCCGACATTGCTTCCGCGGGAACATGCTTAGGCTGTGCAGGCCTTTGCAGCATTGTCTCTGCCATCAGCCGCACCGTGGGGTTTTTGGGAGCCACGTCCTATAGCCGGCATGTGAGCAGGTATGTTGGGCAGTGCCAGAGGGTACGTTGTGTTGGTGATCTCTGCTGAGTGTCCTCGCAGGAACTCCTCGAGGCCTAGTATCGATGGCGTGAGGTAAGCCTCGGTCTTGCATCTCCGTTTTGCCAGACTTTGGGGTTGAAAGAAAGGCATCGAACGATGCGGTTTGCTGCACTGAGGCGGGCTGGGGGTATTGTAAGGCTGGATTTGTGCAAGATAAGCAGATATTGAGGGGATTGCTTTGCATAATTTGGGAGCAGATATAAATGGCGTCCGAGTAGGTCCCAAATCGGTAGTTTTAGGGCATTGTAGCTTCAATTACCACTTCCCCAGTCTTTCTAACTGTTAGATGCAACTCTGCATATTTGAGCCATATAGACTCCCGTACATTGCCAGTGGCAGTAGATGTGTTGATTGAGGTTTTTGCATTTACAGTCATTCTGCTAAACAAATGTCCACAACACAGATTTTGTCTTTGTTCATTTGTTTTTTTCTTTGTTGTGAGTGACTGGACCAACCACTTCTGGAACTTATGCAAGCAATTCAGTTTTCTTTTGTCGACTCAGCATAATTCACAGTTTCATAAATAAAACCTATGATATATAAGTATATCATAATAGTCTACAGTAATCTCTGTTAAAATGCATATTTTTGTATAGTTAAATTATTTTACCTCTGTATATGAATCTGGCAATTAATTAACTGTTAAATAGTTCTACAATTACCTAAACATGGTCTGTTATCCTGTACCAGGTGAAGCAAATAAATGTCCCTCTTACAACCATTTGCATTTTGGGAAGCAGGCTTTATATTACAACCCATTCTTTTAATAATATACCACTGCCCAGTATAGCAGTAAGGCCATGCTCAAAACGTCCAATCCTGTCCTGCTAGCAAAGTATTACTTACTTGCAACTAAGTGTGTGTGTGATCTTTATTTTGTTAATGATTCATTGCTGTCTACAACATGGAGTGTCAGCGTGTTTGGCTGCAGGGTTCTATTTGCATAAAGTGTGTAGAATGCAGGGTTGAGTACTATGGAGGTTCACTTTGTGTGAATGCAGGGGTACATATTTTAGAAGGTGCTTGTGAATGCTTTTAGTAGAGCCATACGCTTTGGTTGATTAGTCAGACAGTTTCACTTGCCACTGAACTTAGTAAGGCCCTAGAATCAGAGACTTAACTTTGCTTCTTACATTGAATGAGAAGGTAACATATGTGCCAAAGTATAGAGATCAGTGTTCCCACACTGCTAAGAAATCTTTCTAAAAATAATATTTATTGCAGGCATGTTAGTCATGTCCCATGCTGCTAATGTATTTTGTGGTCGGTGCACTTAATCATAGGCAAGGCACCCTATGAAGTTCAGCTAGCAAGTTTCAATTCAAGTCAGCAAGATCATTGTTGAGTGTTTAGCTCCAATTAGTAAGGCAACATTTTCAAAATGATCAGACCATTACGAGTCTGCTGTCAACAAACCAAACTTGGCTCAAACAAGCACTTGCTAAAGAAGAGCTTTGCCTGGATGGCAAAAATTATCCTTTTTTCTGGGCGCTTTACGAGTAAGCTGGCCATGGGTTTCTTTGACATTGTAACCTTTTAACGGCCTTTCAGAAATCTTCCACATAATGACTCATTTCTATAAAATGTCACGCAAGGCAGGGGTCTCGCCCCAGATTTATTTTTATTGTATATTACTATTAGCAAATATATAGCGTTAACACAATCTGCAGCATTTTACAATGATAGAAAACAAGATATTTAGAGGTGAAGGAGAGAATATACAAATACAATAAAATAAAGATTCATTCATAAAAAAACGAAGGCTATTTTTATACAAGTAAGTACTCATTGTCAGCTGTACAAGTACAAATCGCTCTGCTCATGAGTCCCTTTTATTAATTCAAATATCGTGTTTGCTGTTTTTTATAGAAGCACTCTAAGCAACACAACCACTGGAGCTTAACGTAGTGATCACAGTCCTGATAATCTCGGTTAGCCCCGATCTTTGAATGAGTCATTGCTGCAAAGGTTGGACAGGACAGCAGTTCACAAGGTGGAAATGTAGTTTCTGCATTTTCATTGCGGTTTGTAAGGGAGGGGACTATGAGTGCCCTGTAGTTTATCCAAAATGGTTTTACAAACATTGCAGATATGCCCATGGACTTGCCGCACCATATGGTGCTCAAGTGTCCCTTTAAACACATATAGGATTGTTTCATTGCTACATAAATTTAAATACAAGTATCATTATCTGAGAGGCTTCCAGGTCAACTCCATATGGACATAGAATATGCAGGATCCAGTGGTCTCATGCATCTGGCTGTTTGGCCTAAAACAAAGGCACCAATTGTTAGCGATGGTACTCGAGAGGTATGTGAATTACAGTATTCAGACTGTAGTTCACAAGCTTTTGTTTTCCAGAGTTAGATGTTCCCAGCCTAAAAATTCCCAGATATGGCTATACCGAGTGAGATGGAAAGAGACTCATTCTCGTAAGGAAGGTATAAGTAGCAATAAGCCCCGCTATTTCTATAGTGGTGGCAATAATAAATGTCCCTAGCTTATTACATTGCCCAAAGTGCTGATAGTAACTTTAAGAAACTGTGCAAGTGTCCCAAGGGTCTAATATTGACCATTCCTTGGCATTCATCACTGGGAAATGTGCTTCTGTTATAACAAAAGCACACGGTTTTAATAATCAGATAATACCTACAGCAAATGTGTTAAGTTGCAGTCTCCCTAGACCAGTAAATGCTACTGTATACAATGAGAAACCCCAGAAATAAAAGCTTGATTATTCTATTTATTTATTTTACATTGTCTGCATCTCATTTGGGCTTTTCATCTGTGCACTTAGGTTCGTGGAAGTTTTGCCAAGTGCATTAGCGTTGGATTGTCATAAATTGTCAGGAGCCAGGGGCTCAGTAACTCACCGAAATCCGTAGTGAGTTGCCTGGGAATACAAAGTCTCCCCTCTCTTCACCATCTTATTTATAGCTTTGTTTTTCTCTGCTTTGCCCTCCTGGATCCCACAAGGTAGGTCCAGGGAGAGTGGACCCCTATAAAACATCAACTGAGCACACGTTGTTATTCCCTCTTCTCTCGTTCTCCTTCCCAGTGTCTCGGAATCAATATTAATTCATTATCTCCAACACTCGCCAGATATTTATTTATGCCCCTCTCCCCCCTTCTCACTCACAAACACACACCGCTTCACTCCCAATCCATTAAGGAGCTAAATTTATGTGTCCCGTGAGTGGTTAACAAACAATACACAATAATAAATATATACATACATTATTTTACACAGTCACATATACATGCACTACTAAAATATAAATATATATTTGAGATATATATGTATATACTTATATATAAAAGCGGTGTTGACGTTGGGTGGGATTGTAAATGTGAAAGACTAAGTAACGCAGCTCGTAAAAAAGAAGTATAATATATAGACGTGTACGGAAACGTATCAGCACTTAGAGGGTCATAAAAGGTATACATTAAATATATAAATCTATGTGCACTTAGAAGGACAATATGTCAAGATGTTTGCTGATGCAAATCACTCATTGTGCCAGATGTAACAGGTTTGTCAATAGGATTTTTTTTTAATTAACGTAAAAAACACTTGAAAGTTCCAGACAGAGTGACAGACTGAGGTCTGACGGGAAGCGAGTTTTATGGCAGGGTTAGCAAAACTTGGGCAATCCAACTCTTGTGGCTGGCTAAGTGTCACAATGGTGGTAGTCCGCAGCAGGACTTGTCAAAGGTTAGCCATCACTGCTGTGGATAGGTAGTGATGAGGTGGTGGATGATCTGTATGCATTCTGTGTTCTGAGCGCCTTCAGATTAGGATTCGGGGCCAGCATTTACTAGGGGAAGTTTAAATTCACCTCTTGGGGATGTGAATTGCTTTCTGGCAGTGATTCAAAAGGACAGGCTGAAAGCAGGCTGCAGTGACATCAGGAATTAAACATGACACGCGTGTGTCACTGAGCAACTCCACGCATGCACACACCTATTAAAGACAGGCTAGGATTTTTTACTCACAGTAATCATTAACCCTGCCAGCAGCACCATTTAATGCACCATTTGACTCTTCAAATACCAGCAACATGAAGAGTCACATCATTCTACTTCTCCTATTACACTGGAGCCAATAAACATATCTCCTAGCCATACAGAATATCATGCTTGAAAGTACTGCAGAAGGTTAGTTAACTTCTCACTTCTCCGGCATCATTTAATCGTACGGATAACCTAATATTTTTTACCCAGGACTGCTTTTCTAAAAAGGCAATATGCGCACTTGTTTAAGAATAGCAGGGGCCCTTCTATAAGGATACCATATCCACCATGTTTTCCAGGACACACATCATTTATACAAATTGATGGGCAACATACAGAAAGTGCTGCCCAGCAGTATGTAGAGTCAAATGTTACAGGTAGTAAATCAGGAGATAAGTCAATCGAGAACCGGTTCATTATCCATAACAAAGGGCAGCATTTTCACGTGATGCCCATCAACATGATGAAATTATGGTGGACATGGCTACCGTACCCATGAAGAGAGGGGGGCAAGGCTGACATGAGAGAGAGGGGGTTGGGTGGGGATGGTTGTGATAGATTTGGGGTGCTATGGCAAAACAAATATTTCAAATAATGCCCCCACAAACCTATTCCATTATTCACCATTTATAAAGGAATTCAAGCCAATACCTAATAAGAATGTATTTATCAGCACCAGCTGTTTTTGGACTCCAGCTCCCATCAACCTATATAGGAGACATAGGAGAGAATGACATTTGCCACTGTAACGAGGCGATGGTTCTTCCCAACAACCCCTGATTTTTAACTTTTCACTTGCAGAGCTCCAAAGATCTGAAATGGATCCCCTTTACGTTAGCCCTTCAGAACATTATTTTATTCCTAGTATCTTAACCCTGAATCACCCTTTAACTCCTCTCTTTTGAGCTTACACAGCACAATTTAATCTCCTCCTCTAAATTTACATCATAAATAATTACATCATACACATAAGATTTATTTTGTAATGTTCTTGCTACTTTATTTAACCTCTGATATGCCAACGTGTTATCAATCAATAAAAAGCACCAACACTTAGTGGTTTCACTGGGAAAGATAAATGTATTTACATAATTCTACCTAAACAAATGGGATCTCGATAGTGAAGCCATGTTGCACCGGTGCCATGTGAATATCCCTTTTAAGGCTTTATAGCCAGCCGGCAGTGTCTGGTATTTTGATGACATACAATTATTTTTTGGCAGAACAATTTAACCGTTTTCCTACTAAATTCCCACAGACCATAATGCAACCAGGAGCCAAACTAAAGGTAACCAACGCCTTCTTTGGCAGGACAGTGTAATTTTTAGTTTAATACCTTTACCTGTTTAAACACAAAAGGCTTGTCGCCCTTCCCTCCTTATGGGAGATATACGGAAAAACGATATATGCATATTACTTCGTTAGTTTATAAAACCGTTTGAGTGCTCCTTGAATTTCTCTCTGTTTTCTGCTGACTGAAGCATAGAGAACATGCAGCTCTTAATATAAGGCTACAGTGACCTGAACGGATTGATGTACTTTTTGAGGCATTCTGTACCAACAGTCAGAAGCAAATTTTCCTATTCCCACAGGTGATTAATGAGCCAGTCATATTCCTCCTGTTTTTAAAGCATAATTTAACCCCACGGATGCCATTCCCCCTCTCCCCCTGGTTCCTATCTCCTGATCTCCTCCCTTGCCAGTAAAGTCCGTGGCAGATTTGCCTGAGCAGATAAAACCATTCAGTGCTGGGACCTGGGCCGCATTCCATCTGATGAGCGCAGGGAGGGGAAGGTTTATTTAGCCAGAAGAGAAGCAGAGTTCAGTTCTAAATATTTGATGTTTTAGGATCGTTAAGCATAATTAAATAAACTGATGTTAATGCTGTCCGCTCAGTGGAAGTGACAGGCGATAACTGCTGCATTTTATGAGCCCTATGGGGGAAGATTCACAGACTTCTATCTACCTCCATCTTCGGAGCGGGCAACAGCTGTGCCTATCTGGCTAGGTCCATGTAATAGATCTGTTAATTTTTGGATGCAATATGTATATATGTGTTTCCCCTTCATATAACTCCATATAACCTGAAGCGTTTTGAGGTAGCAAACATATGCAAGACGCTGCAACTACGAAATAATGAATAAAAGTCCCAGTATACAGAGTGACAGACAACACATATAAAGCACAGACGACTCGTATAACGCACATAATATTTACAGTAGGCAGCGTCTGTACTGTATGCTGCACCTGGCGCACTATACTGCATGATTTGTGTACAACAGAATGCTCAATACACAATTACAATGTCTGCAGACAAAAAATACAATTATAATACTATGTCATGCAATGCACACACTGGTACCAAGGAGCTGTGTAATCACTCCCACCAGCACAAAACCAGTAGTGTAGAAACCAAAAGACAAAACAAAACTTTTTTCCCATTGCAAGGAAAGGGCCTTCCAATTTATTACGCCTACCATTTGTCTCGGGACGACAATGACACCAGGGCCCCCTTTAAAAAGCATGCAACTTAGTAGCACTAACTCCAACCTACACACTACTCTCATTCTATACACAAAGGCACGATTACGCTTGTGTACACAGTCAATAGATCGCGCTTGGCCAGTGTCTACTCGTATGGGAGTAGCAGCGTATCTCCCACCACCGCTAAGTCACTATAAATAACGTGCGTCTCCGTACTTCATTTTTCCCATTTCACATTCAGGCAATGTGGTGGAGAGCAAACTATTATGGTGGAGGGCAAACTATTACACCTTGTATACAAGTCATTTACCCTCAATTTGAGGTTACCTTTACTTCACCTATTCTCTCACTTCATCAACTACATCTCTGTCAGATAATCTGCCTTCCTCCATTTCAATGTCCTCTTCCTTTCTGTGTAATCTTTACTTTGTCTCCCCTTATTCACTCCCTCTCCCTGCATATCATTTCCAACTCACTTCCCTTCTCTGACTGCTTTTTAATCTTCCAACTTCTTCATCCATAACTCATGCATTTAGTCTCCCACATGCCTCCTCTATATAATGAAATCCTGCATGCTCTCTCCATCTATCACACTACTCCATCTCCCACTCACTCATTGCATGTCAGCTCTCACTCAGTTTCTGCATTTCACCTCTCACTCACTGTATCCCTCCCTGTTTCCCAGTGTAATATCTGAATACATATCTACACCTTTTGCCTCATAATGAACATCTAAATAAAGAGCAGCAGCACATAATGTGAGCCCCCAAACAGCCCTACTCTACAATAGGTACTGGGACACCACACACTATTTTAATCCCTTACACAGAACAGGCACTAAGTAGCAGTATAGCAGACTTATCCCCAGCGCAACGGTGTACCTGAACGTGTATTTGGAAATGCTAACCTGCCAACACAGCTCTAGTCCATAAAAAGGTATGGGGCAGAGATACAAAATGTAATAATTCACACAGAACTGTAATAAAACCGGCACGTCACTCGCAGTCACTTATATTCCACAACAGGTACTGAGGAACAGCACAGTAATCTAATCACATGCAGCCACCACAGGTACTGGGAAACAGCACAGTAACCTCATCACATGCAGTCACCACAGGTACTGGGAAACTGCACAGTAACCTCATCACATGCAGCGACCACAGGTGGTACTGTGAAACAGCACAGTAACCTCATCACTTGCAGCCACCACAGGTACTGTGAAACAGCAAAGTAACCTCATCACACGCAGCCACCACAGGTACTGGGAAATAGCACAGTAACCTCATCACACGCAGCCACCACAGATATTGAGCAACAGCACAGTAACCTCATCACACGCAGCCACCACAGGTACTGTGAAACAGCACAGTAACCTCATCACACGCAGCCACCACAGATATTGAGCAACAGCACAGTAACCTCATCACACGCAGCCACCACAAGTACTGAGGGGTAGCACGCTATGTGGATTACATACAGTCGCCACAGTTACTGAGGGGCAGCACGCTATGTGGATTACATACAGTCGCCACAGGTACTGAGGGGTAGCACGCTATGTGGATTACATACCGCCACCCCAGGTACTGAGGGGTAGCAAGCTATGTGGATTACATACCGCCACCACAGGTACGGAGGGGTAGCAAACTATGTGGATTACATACAGCCGCCACAGGTACTGAGGGGCAGCACGCTATGTGGATTACATACAGTCATTGCATGTACTGAGGGGCAGCACGCTATGTGGATTACATACCGCCACCACAGGTACTGAGGGGCAGCACACTATGTGGATTACATACAGCCGCCACAGGTACTGAGGGGCAGCACGCTATGTGGATTACATACAGTCACCATATGTACTGAGGGGCAGCAAGCTATGTGGATTACATACAGTCATTACATGTACTGAGGGGCAGCACACTATGTGGATTACATACAGTCACCACAGGTACTGAGGGGCAGCACACTATGTGGATTACATACAGTCACCATAGGCACTGAGGGACAGCACACTATGTGGATTACATACAGTCACCATAGGCACTGAGGGGCAGCACACTATGTGGATTACATACAGTCACCATATGTACTGAGGGGCAGCACGCTATGTGGATTACATACAGTCACCATATGTACTGAGGGGCAGCACACTATGTGGATTACATACATTAATTACATGTACTGAGGGGCAGCACGCTATGTGGATTACATACAGTCACCATATGTACTGAGGGGCAGCACACTATGTGGATTACATACAGTCACCATATGTACTGAGGGGCAGCACACTATGTGGATTACATACAGTCACCATAGGTACTGAGGGGCAGCACGCTATGTGGATTACATACAGTCACCACAGGTACTGAGGGGCAGCACACTATGTGGATTACATACAGTCACCATATGTACTGAGGGGCAGCAAGCTATGTGGATTACATACAGTCACCTTATGTACTGAGGGGCAGCACGCTATGTGGATTACATACAGTCACCATATGTACTGAGGGGCAGCACGCTATGTGGATTACATACAGTCACCATATATACTGAGGGGCAGCAAGCTATGTGGATTACATACAGTCACCATAGGCACTGAGGGGCAGCACACTATGTGGATTACATACAGTCACCATATGTACTGAGGGGCAGCACGCTATGTGGATTACATACAGTCACCATATGTACTGAGGGGCAGCACACTATGTGGATTACATACATTAATTACATGTACTGAGGGGCAGCACACTATGTGGATTACATACAGTCACCATATGTACTGAGGGGCAGCACACTATGTGGATTACATACAGTCACCATATGTACTGAGGGGCAGCACGCTATGTGGATTACATACAGTCACCATATGTACTGAGGGGCAGCACACTATGTGGATTACATACATTAATTACATGTACTGAGGGGCAGCACGCTATGTGGATTACATACAGTCACCATATGTACTGAGGGGCAGCACACTATGTGGATTACATACAGTCACCATATGTACTGAGGGGCAGCACACTATGTGGATTACATACAGTCACCATAGGTACTGAGGGGCAGCACGCTATGTGGATTACATACAGTCACCACAGGTACTGAGGGGCAGCACACTATGTGGATTACATACAGTCACCATATGTACTGAGGGGCAGCAAGCTATGTGGATTACATACAGTCACCTTATGTACTGAGGGGCAGCACGCTATGTGGATTACATACAGTCACCATATGTACTGAGGGGTAGCACGCTATGTGGATTACATACAGTCACCATATGTACTGAGGGGCAGCACGCTATGTGGATTACATACAGTCACCATATATACTGAGGGGCAGCAAGCTATGTGGATTACATACAGTCACCATAGGCACTGAGGGGCAGCACACTATGTGGATTACATACAGTCACCATATGTACTGAGGGGCAGCACGCTATGTGGATTACATACAGTCACCATATGTACTGAGGGGCAGCACACTATGTGGATTACATACATTAATTACATGTACTGAGGGGCAGCACACTATGTGGATTACATACAGTCACCATATGTACTGAGGGGCAGCACACTATGTGGATTACATACAGTCACCATATGTACTGAGGGGCAGCACGCTATGTGGATTACATACAGTCACCATAGGTACTGAGGGGCAGCACGCTATGTGGATTACATACAGTCGCCATATGTACTGAGGGGCAGCACACTATGTGGATTACATACAGTCACCATAGGTACTGAGGGGCAGCACGCTATGTGGATTACATACAGTCACCATAGGTACTGAGGGGCAGCACGCTATGTGGATTACATACAGTCGCCATATGTACTGAGGGGCAGCACACTATGTGGATTACATACAGTCACCATAGGTACTGAGGGGCAGCACACTATGTGGATAACATACAGTCGCCATATGTACTGAGGGGCAGCACGCTATGTGGATTACATACAGTCACAATATGTACTGAGGGGCAGCACGCTATGTGGATTACATACAGTCGCCATATGTACTGAGGGGCAGCACGCTATGTGGATTACATACAGTCACCATAGGTACTGAGGGGCAGCACACTATGTGGATAACATACAGTCGCCATATGTACTGAGGGGCAGCACACTATGTGGATTACATACAGTCGCCATATGTACTGAGGGGCAGCACGCTATGTGGATTACATACAGTCACCATAGGTACTGAGGGGCAGCACACTATGTGGATAACATACAGTCGCCATATGTACTGAGGGGCAGCACGCTATGTGGATTACATACAGTCACAATATGTACTGAGGGGCAGCACGCTATGTGGATTACATACAGTCGCCATATGTACTGAGGGGCAGCACACTATGTGGATTACATACAGTCACAATATGTACTGAGGGGCAGCACACTATGTGGATTACATACAGTCACCATAGGTACTGAGGGGCAGCACACTATGTGGATTACATACAGTCACCATAGGTACTGAGGGGCAGCACGCTATGTGGATTACATACAGTCGCCATATGTACTGAGGGGCAGCACACTATGTGGATAACATACAGTCGCCACAGGTACTGAGGGGCAGCACGCTATGTGGATTACATACAGTCGCCATATGTACTGAGGGGCAGCACACTATGTGGATAACATACAGTCGCCACAGGTACTGAGGGGCAGCACGCTATGTGGATTACATACAGTCGCCACAGGTACTGAGGGGCAGCACGCTATGTGGATAACATACAGTCGCCACAGGTACTGAGGGGCAGCACGCTACGTGGATTACATACAGTCGCTACAGGAGGAGTGAACAGAATGTGCCTTTATAAAAAACTAAAAGAAGAAACACAGAGTTTACAGTGTTGTCTCAAGTCAATCATGGAATGTATACACAGGAAAGCAGTCTGTCAAATTTCATGATTCTCTTTCACTATTATTTATTTAGTCTGCTCATGTACTTTCCTACCATTCTATATTTCTCCTGCTATCTCCCTATCAGATTCTCTCTTTAGCTCCCCCTTATCACCATTTTCTCTTTCATTCCTACTCTTGCAGTCTCGCCGTCTTCCTCCTGCTCTCTTCATCTCCCTCCCTCGCTCTCCTCCTCCTGCTCTGTCTCTCTTATCCCTCCCTCCCTCCCTGTGCTTTCACTTCATTGCATCTCATACGTGTGCCCTGATATTCAATACAATCTTTATTCATTCCCCCGAGAGGTTGCCCTGAGGGTGTCAGGCTACCGACTGCAGTCACTATTTACGCCAGGGTGTTTAAATGGAAGTGGGGTGGAGCACTTAGTGAGTGACAATTGTAGCAAGAACGAGAGCTTGATCAGCCGAGAGTGTGAATCTTCTCCTCCTGTCTGCCAGGGGTTCTGCACTGCGATGTATACACAAGGCAATAACGGTGAGAAAGATCCATCTCTGTATCTATATCCACATCTTTTATTTCATTGGGTTTACCAGGGACGTGTATTGATGCTAAAAAAAAAAAAAAAAAATCAAGATATTTGAAGATGCATCAAATATCTATTCCTCCATAGAAAAATACAATATGAAGACTTTCCAAATGAATGAGCTTAGCTATTCATAAACACCTTCCATTAAATGATTAGATTTTCATGAAACAGGTTTGGGGAACTTTTATATCACCAGACACCTGCTATAAATCCCTAACAATCGCCAAAACTGTAACTAGAAGTTAACCCCAGACATATATGATATACTTGTGTACTGTATATATTACATGGTGAAATACAATATTGTGGGTTTATATATTTTAACTGCAAATTGCTTAGTCCAATGTTACAGCTAATGTTACATAATGAGCTGGCGGAGACTAGAAGCACCATCCAAAAGCAAACCTGTTCAGGATAATCTCATTCACAGGTGAATTATTATTATTTTTTTTTTTATGTTTGTGGAAATACTGAGAACATCTTGCAATTATGGCCCATGTATCAGCTTGAGATTTTGAACTAGAAATGCCTACTCCATATGCCAATTGCAGCTCATGCCTTCTGTTGCATGTGACTGACCCTGTGGTCCTGGAGCGTCCTATACCTATACACATCTTTTGCAGGTGTGGTTTATAGACTTGTTCCTTTTAGTAACAGGTGTAGTATATAAAATGTGGGTCTTGTTGCTAGAATTCTAAGAGTTAAAAAACCCTCATTGGTCTATATAACACCAATGTAAGTTTGCTTATTGCTAAACAGAAGTCTTAATTAACACTTTTCTATAAATACACCTAACACATACCACTGGATATTATATTTAAATATATATTTGTTTCCTTTTGACTCCTCCTGTTATGCCGTATAATAATGCTTTACAACTTTCACTGTGCCTAACTCCCTGCAACTGCGAAATGACGGGGTTTATCATGTGTAGGACCATGCTTGCAAATTTTGACTTCTGGTGTCTTACAATATATCTGCTTCTGCTGCCTTGCACCTCATTAAGAAACCTGCAAAGCTCAACAAGTACCAAATCAAGCCTCTGTCTTTATCCTTCCTATTCCCCACCTTCTGTCGATGCATTAGAAGCTCGTACACTTGCATTCCGGTTCATCTGACAATTGTACTTGTTATTACGAAGACGTTTAATTAGCCCAAGACGTTACTTAGGTTCACAGCGCACAGACAGCACTGTCTGTTCTCACTTCTCCCTCCCTCCTTCCTTCCCTCTCGTTCTCTCTCTCCTCGGCCTGCTTTCAGATTGTGTGTGTACGCCTCCAGGCTCTGTTAGATCTGCCACATTTCTCGATTCGTGGTTGGTATGTGTGTGATGGTATTGTGCTGGAGAGCGAAAACGAAAGGAGCCAACTAACTAAAATTAAACATCTGAGCATCGCCTAGTCAGGAGTAAAGGCAGAATAATGCATCTATACACGTACACAACTGTGTTCCATGAGGTGGCAGGTATAGGTTATGAGCTATGTGTGGATTTGGGTGTTTATGCAAGTAATATAAGCATACGAAGAATAATAAAAAGATAGGACTGAGCCATTCCAGGGTCACACCAGATACATTTGTTCTCATCGTGCTTTCAAAACCCTAAGTGAACCTCAACAATAATTGCTACTCATGCCCAACTTTTCTCTGAAAATGCTAAAAAAAAAATTTATTTAGTCAACCCACAAAAAAAAAAAAAAAAAGAACAAAGAAATGTACATCTGGACTGGTTTCTGCACAAGTGTCATGTTAGTTTATTTATTTGGATTAAGTAATTTTCATAATGCTAACTGTTCAGAGACAATGTCTAATGTCTGCGTAGCAGGAGCAAGTGAGCTTTCCTGTTGAAGCAAAGGCTAAACGTGACGACCCAAAAGTTTTCAAAAGATATATATTTTAAGGTTGGGTGAGCATCATGGGAGATATAACTCCAAAATATTTAGCCTGATCATGTTAACCATCAAATATGCCTTTAGAGCAGTGGTTCCCAACCCAGTACTCAAGTACCACCTAACAGTCCAGGATTTAGGGAATACCCTGTTGTATCTCAAGTGGTTTTCTTTTTTCTAAAAACACGTTAGACACAACTGGCTTATCTCAAAATATTGAACTGTTAGGGTTTTTTTTTCGAGGACTGGGTTGGGAACCACTGCTTTAGAGGAATGTTTATTGCACATGTTCTGATATAGATCATATTCTGAAAGAGTTGTTGGAGTCCAGTTGTTTGGGTACAAGTATAGAGTGGCAAGTCCTGATATCTATGATGTACAGTACAATCTTATTTCCTGTGTTTCAAAGTGGAGAACTGGTAGGTAGTAGTGGATGTGAATAAAATGACTAATGTTTGAGTACTTAAAAGTGTCCCGTGAAAATACAAAGTTGGACTGCATGTGTTGATTAGCCCTGTGGCACACATTACCTTAAGAATACTAACAAATTAAATCTCCATTATGATAGATAGGTTACAATAAGTTTAAAGACTGCCAAGTTCAAATCATTTGTATTCTGAGCCATCAGTAGTTATTTTTCTCATTTCTTTTCCCGCAGGTGTGAAAACTTTTCACACAGATCCAGGACATACAATGATCAGGAAAATCTACACTACTGCCTATTTTCACATGGGAATATAAAGCTTAAAAACGAAGCGGAGTCTTCAGTCTTCCATATTTGTTCTTCCACTAATCATCTTCCACAAATCATTTGTTTTCCTGTGCCCCAGCACCCAAAACAAAATCAGCTACATTGTTGTGCTTCATGCCCTCAACTGGGGGGTAACCGTTGGTTACATTATTTTTGTATAATATAAAAGGAGATAATTCCCTTCCCCTTCTCTGTACGAGGAGAGATCATTCCACCATATCTTGTATATGAATACAGACGAGGTGAAAGGTCCCAGGTCTCAGTCACGCAACATTGCCCCTATTGCATGTACACAATCCCCTCGCCGTCTGTGCTCTGCCAGGAAGGAGGATTGCTTGCTGCTATTAAGAAGGGGATAGAATAAAAGAATTATTCTGCTACTATAAAGAGGAAAAAGGGGAAAAAAAAAACACCAACAGAAAAAAAGAGCAGGAAATGCATTAATCCAATTTTAAGTTTACTGAGCTGGACGCTGGATAATCCTCATCAGGTGCAGAGAGGGAAAGCTGCGTGGATTTTACAACCCTGTATTGGATTTACAAATGCCGGGAAAGTAAGATGGAAAGACTGCTGTAGACGGAACGGGAGGAAAAAGGGCAGATGCCTTCAGCTTTTCTTTAAAAAAAAAGGTAAGTGCAGAAGCTTCATATTCATGCCTCTTAGGTACAATTCTGCTGTATATTAAAATCTTGCCGCCGTTAGCATACCTAATTTAATGAAATGTAAAGAGTAATCGACTAGCCATGCAGAGGCAAATTCAGGCATTTCTGGAGTGGAGATATGGAACTTTACACGTAACCCCCTAGAGGCACAAAAATGGAATTTACATGTGTTATACATGGTAAAAACTTAATCATGTGACCAGGGTCAAATTAATAAAAAAGGAAATGAATAAATGTTAAACAATAGAGTAGCTTGATATTAGTGTATTTGTGTCAAATCTTAGGATCTTTAATAAAGACAGAAAACACACTTTTTGCATAAATGTGCTTAATAATCCTAGAATTCAAGAAAATAGTTTCAGTGAAAACGAGAATTATGTACGGTAAATATCTGTATAGATGTCTATATACACACACTTTTTTAATGCTCTGTGAGAGGAGCCAGTATTATAAATTCCTATCTAACCACTAACCTAACGTAACCTTCATAAGTGTGCTAAAATATACTATTTTATTTTTATTTTGTTGCATAATCTTAACAAGAACCACCAATACAACAGTACCCTATATAGATTTTAAATCCTCGAGAAAGTAGTAAAGTAAATTCAGAGTCAAAAGGACAAGAAGGGAAAATGTCACGGAGATTAAATAAAGGGTGGACGAAAAGCCTGTAATCGATGAAATGCTTTATCATTTTCACAGTACCCGTGACTTTATGAACTGGACTTAACACAATGTAGGAATCATTTAAAATCATCTCGAACTCCTCTCTCCTGTGTTAACTCATCTCTCTCTTAAACAAGTGCACAGTGTTAAAATTACAAGGCTGCATGTGGATAAGGAAAGCTGAAAGCCCATTGTGCCGCAAGGAGTGCAATTGCCGGTGATGCTAAAAGTGAAACTGCTTAGAATGATATAAACAATATCTCTCCCCTGCATCAACTCCTCATTAATCCCTGTTAATCTGGCCCCTGTCCATCTGTTAGGTAAATGTGGGTGAGAGGAGGGGCTCTGTCCTAGGGCTAATGGACCTATATAACTGCAAAGGGACATTCCAAGGGACGTTCATTCCTCTGCAGGTCTGAGGCCTTTCTAATCTGTCTATATACATTAACCGACAATCATCCAATAGAACTCTACAATGATTATCACACTCTACACTAGCAACGAAAAGGTTACATGGTGTAATTTATCTACAAAAGTAATAATTATAGTGCAGCTCTGTATCTTTACACTAATAATAACACCCAGCATGGTATAGTGGTATTCTACATATCCTTGCAGTGATAATAACACTCTGTATGATATACCAATTCTGTAAATGTAAAGGGTGATAATGAACAGAACACCCCAATGATACAAAGTGCCGATATTATTAGAAATATCATTATATACAGTAAGAATGAAAGAACCACACTATGCAACAGTGTTAAGCATCGATGCAGTGCATTACATAATGCTAGTCGCACTGTACGGGGAATGATTCTAGCACCTACAGTATGTACAGAGAATAAAAATAACATCCTTTAGAAATCAGTGTGTGTCCAATCAATGTGCAGAGCCGTTTCAGGGTTGATTGTCTTTACACTGCTATCGAGCGACACTGTATAATGATGAAAGTATCTGTAAGATAATTAACTCCCACATTGAATAATAATGTTTAGTGTATGCTGTTCGCTGTTTGGTACAATCACAACATTGGATTACTGTTAAAAAAAAAAAAAAAAAAAAAAAAAAAAAGGTCCATTTAAATCCAACGGGATGGTCCTTGAGCTTTGAAATTTGTAGGTGACAAATGGCATGTTACTTGTTTGCGATCTATATTTTTGGAAACAGGCCCTCCAAGCTGCTAAAAGTGTCCCATGCAAGTTGCAGAATTAAAAAAATAATAATTACAGAATGTATACAATTAATGCTTTAAAGCAGGGGTGCTCAAAAGGAAGATCCCCAGATGTTTTAAAAAGACAGCTTTTATGATGCTATGCCATTCTAAAGGCATGCAAAGCATCATGGGAGTTGTAGTTCTACAACATCTGGGGATCTAGCTTTTGGGCACCCTTGCTTTGAAGGGTCACTCTAACCATCATTACCTCTTCAGTGATTTGAAGTGATTATGGTGCCTGGATTCTGTATGCGCAGTGTTTTGCAATGAAATGCTGGATGTACAGAGATTAATCCCTCGTGTTATTAGCCTGTCCGGAACAAGAATTCCAAGTGGCTAATGTGAACCGTATGAAAATTTGGAGACTGACACCAGCATTAATTGCATGCCAATGGTGTCAGGCAGTCAATGGTGGTACACCGTCTACCTTAGAACTGCCCATATCCTGCCCTCAAGCCACCCTCTGGACATCTGTCCCCCTCTGGCCAGAGAGAGTAACGTCTGAGGAAGAATATTGGGTTGCAGGGGGAATGTGGCCTGAGAGCTGGAATGGAGGTTTTAGCTTTTCATTTATCCTTAAATCATGTTTCTTTTTTGACAAAATAAAATGAGAAGTCTCCATAATAGGACCAGCACCACCACGTAGTCTGAGATAGACACTTTAAAAAAAAAAAAAAGACACACCATTGTGATATACTCTAGAACATGCACAAGGAAGAATCCTCCTTGTAAGAGGCTTAAACGTACTGAAAACATATTGAATATTCGAAACACAAGTTAAGGAACAGCATACACAAAAACAACAACAACAAAAACGAATATGGAGATTCAGTTCCACCATATGGCCATATTGTGTGTTAAGCCCAACACTACCCAATATTGGTGGGTCCTACACCAATTCCAACGTGGGAGATATACATACTAACTGCAATAATTACTGCTTAACCCCTTAAGGACACATGACATGTCATGATTCCCCTTTATTCCAGAAGTTTGGTCCTTGAAGGACCACTATAGGCAACCATACCACTTCAGCTTAATAAAGTGGTCTGTGTGCCAGGTCCAAAATATATAGCAGTTTCAGAGAAATAATAGAGTTAATCCAGCCTCTAGTGGCTGTTTCACTGACAGCCGCTAGAGGCGCTTCCCACTGTGATTTTCACAGTGAGAAGACGCCAGCGTCCATAGGAAAGCATTGAGAATGCTTTCCTATGGACTGGCTGAATGCGCGCGTGGCTTCTGCCGCGCATGCGCATTCAGCCGATGACGACGAGAAGGAGGAGGAGAGGAGAAGGAGCACTGGAAAAAAAGGTAAATTTAACCCCTTTCACCCCCTAGAGCCCAGCGGGAGGGGGGCCCTGAGGGTGGGGGCACCCTCAGGGCACTATACTGCCAGGAAAACGAGTATGTGGTCCTTTAAAACTGCATCCAAAGACTCTCCTCAAATGTATGCCTTACTGTGGTCACCTTTAAAGGAGCACCAATAGTGGATGTGTGATTCTCAACCCAAAGGGTATCTGGTCTGGATTCCAAAATATACATCATATCCAAAATTCACATATTGTGTTTATTCTTTTAGCTCTGAATTAAGTTTGGGCTAAGTAACCAAAATGTGAACACAGCAGAGATCGAGAATTATCTTCAAATCCGGTATTGTTGACTACATTTTTTAAAACGGGTCTCAGTTCACCACAATTT
Organism: Pelobates fuscus; assembly: GCF_036172605.1. Taxonomy (NCBI): domain Eukaryota; kingdom Metazoa; phylum Chordata; class Amphibia; order Anura; family Pelobatidae; genus Pelobates; species Pelobates fuscus. Next base: position 86,774,027 of record NC_086328.1, on the reverse strand, counting down.
GATATATAGTGAATCCAAAGATTCAAGAACATGAAGAACATGTAGCCCATTGATAGAAAGCATAAAATGCTCTACAATCACATTAGTGTCTGCAATCCTTGCCAGAAGGGTTACTGTATAAAACCAGTTACAGCTGCTTTACTATGTAGACAAATAAGATTCATTCTGCGTTGCATTTTACTTTTAAACTATTAGTATTTGTACAGAGAGTGCATTTGTATTACACACCAATAATAATAGCCGGTTTGGCATGCTGGGAGCTGACATGCAGGCCATATTACACAGGAAAGGATAAAGGAGGTGTGGAATGATGAAAAGATGATGCAAACTGCATAGATGACTCCACCGGGTCTTGTTAAGTAATCAACCTGTTGCTTTCTAAGCAACAACTACCACCCTCATTGTTGCTATTTATTACAAATACTCCAGAGAAAGCCATCTAATCAAGGTAGAATACTTCTGACACATTTTTCCTAGTTGTCACACACTAGCGCCTTTAGTAACAGTTCCCAATAACACGATATCACCCAGTGCTCCTTGTAATTTATCCTATACTTTCAGAAAAATCTGCTGAAAATATCCATATGAATATAAGATTTCCTATAGATATATTGTTTACGGGGAGATGAGATGTGTTACTTCATAACCATTCTCAATGTAACACTTCCCTACATCAGTTGCAACCAACGGCAGCTCCCTAGAAGGTGATGAACTACACCTCCCAAGATGCTTTGCCAGACTTAAATGCTATAAAAGTATAATAAAGGTTGTGGATCACTTCTCATCCAGTCCCTACATATAATGCATAAGTGCTATAATGGTGCCACATAACTGTACTTTGAATTCTTTGTTTGCTGTACCTCTCTGTATATTTGAACAGTTCTCTAGAATTCTCGGTTTGCTCAGTATGTGTCAGTTCTCTATAATTCTCGGTTTGCTCGGTATGTGTCAGTTCTCTAGAATTCTCAGTTTGCTCAGTATGTGTCAGTTCTCTAGAATTCTCGGTTTGCTAAGTATGTATCAGTTCTCTAGAATTCTCGGTTTGCTCAGTATGTATCAGTTCTCTAGAATTCTCTGTTTGCTCAGTATGTGTCAGTTCTCTAGAATTCTCAGTTTGCTCAGTATGTGTCAGTTCCATAGAATTCTCGGTTTGCTAAGTATGTATCAGTTCTCTAGAATTCTCGGTTTGCTCAGTATGTATCAGTTCTCTAGAATTCTCTGTTTGCTCAGTATGTGTCAGTTCTCTAGAATTCTCAGTTTGCTCAGTATGTGTCAGTTCTATAGAATTCTCGGTACTTTGAATTCTTTGTTTGCTGTACCTCTCTGTATGTTTGAACAGCTCTCTAGAATTCTCTGTTTGCTCAGTATGTGTCAGTTCTCTAGAATTCTCTGTTTGCTCAGTATGTGTCAGTTCTCTAGAATTCTCGGTTTGCTCAGTATGTGTCAGTTCTCTAGAATTCTCGGTTTGCTCAGTATGTGTCAGTTCTCTAGAATTCTCGGTTTGCTCAGTATGTGTCAGTTCTCTAGAATTCTCGGTTTGCTCAGTATGTGTCAGTTCTCTAGAATTCTCGGTTTGCTCAGTATGTGTCAGTTCTCTAGAATTCTCGGTTTGCTCAGTATGTGTCAGTTCTCTAGAATTCTCTGTTTGCTCAGTATGTGTCAGTTCTCTAGAATTCTCGGTTTGCTCAGTATGTGTCAGTTCTCTAGAATTCTCAGTTTGCTCAGTATGTGTCAGTTCTCTAGAATTCTCGGTTTGCTCAGTATGTGTCAGTTCTCTAGAATTCTCGGTTTGCTCAGTATGTATCAGTTCTCTAGAATTCTCAGTTTGCTCAGTATGTGTCAGTTCTCTAGAATTCTCGGTTTGCTCAGTATGTATCCGTTCTCTAGAATTCTCAGTTTGCTCAGTATGTGTCAGTTCTCTAGAATTCTCGGTTTGCTCAGTATGTATCAGTTCTCTAGAATTCACAGTTTGCTCAGTATGTATCAGTTCTCTAGAATTCTCTCTTTGCTTAGTATGTATCAGTTCTTAGTATGCATCAATTCTCTATAACTCTCCAGTTGCTCCATAAAACTGTTGCATAAAACTCTCCATGTGTTCACTATTACTTCTAATAACTGTTCCCAATAACTCTACATGTGCTGTATCCAGCTACTCCCTTAACTCATCCAATTGCTGCATATAACTGCTCCCTTTAACCTCTCCATCTGCTCCATTTAAACTCTGTAACACTCATTTTCTTATTCTATATCACAGTCTTCTCTGACTGCTCTCTATAACTCTTTCTATTGCTCTGTAGTACATTCCCATCTCCATTAATTGTTCTATATAACTTCTGTGACAGCAGCATCCAGTTTCTCTTCACAGCCTATCCCATCTTTAGCTACTAAAAACTGAAATTGGCAGAATTGTATAATGCTCGTAGAGTGACTGAACTGGATTTTAAAACACAAAAAAAAAAAAAGTGGTTTATATGATTGTAACAATTTGACTGTTTATCAACAGCACCCAAATTCATTAAAGAGGCACTGTCAACATCTGGGGGCTTTGCAGAATTCGCAATGAGTGGCCCTCTTCCTCCGGCTGGTCTTCTTCAGCGCCAGGAGCTGACGTCACTGCTGTACTCTCGCACATGCATACCCAAGAGTACAGCATTGAGGTCTATGGGGGATCCTGCGAGATCCTCCATAGACAGAGCCAGTTTCCTGCACCCGTCACTGGTGACGACCTTTAGGATGGACACTGTATTTCTGCTTAGTGTCTAAGAAAGTCAGGCAGAGGAAATATACTAGCTCATACTTTGTTACTGTATATCTCTGCATCTCTATATCTAGCATGCAATAATACCGTCTTTATTCGACTAACATAATAATTAAAAGACATAATAAATGCATCTCTATGAGGAAAGTACAGTGTCTCCATGCAGAGAGAGTGTAATGGGACGACAAGAAACACCAGAACATTAAGCTGTAGTTGTTATGGTGACTATAGTGTCCCTGTAAAAGGACGCTATATGCACCAAAACAACTTTAGCTTAAGTTGTTTTTGTGTATGCATCATGCCGCTGAAATTAACCCCTTAAGGACACACGACATGTGTGACATGTCATGATTCCCTTTTATTCCAGAAGTTTGGTCCTTAAGGGGTTAAAGGGACACTATAGTCACTAAAACAACTTTAGCTTAATGAAGCAGTTTTGTGTGTATAGATCATGCATGTGACTTGCACAGCCTTCCTAAACACTTCCTGTGACGAGTCATCTAATGTTTACACTTCCTTTATTGAAAATGTTGTTTCATTTAAACATTTTTTTACTCCTGCTCTGGTAATAGCTTGCAACATCCTTGCAGGAGCCTCCTGTATTTTATTAAAGCTCAATTTACTGAGCAGGACATAAAAAATGTTAAAGCAATTTACATCATGCATTTTGTTTTCATGCAGGCTGTGTCAGTCACAGCCAGGGGAGGTGTGGCTAGGGCTTCTTAAACAGAATCAAAAGTGATTTAACTCCTAAATAGCAGAGAATTGAGCAGTGAAATTTCAGAGGCATGATATATACATCAAAACTACTTCACTAAGCTAAAGTTGCTTAAGTTACTATAGTGTCCCTTTAACCCCTTAAGGACTGGACTTTTTTTGCGATGTTGTACATTTGCGACCAGGCATCTTTTTACACTTTTGTGGTGTTTGTGTTTAGCTGTAATTTTCCGCTCTCTCATTTACTGTTCCTATACAAATTATATATTGTTTTTTTTCAGGACAAAAGGGGCTTTCTTTACATACCATTATTTATATAATCTCATGTAATTTAATTTAAAAAAATGAAAAAATATGATGAAAAATTGAAAAAAATACATGTTTTTTGACTTTAATGTGAAAAATCTTTTATTCATCTACAAAAGCGAATGAAAAAAAATGCTAAATAGATTAAAAATTTTGTCCTGAGTTTAAAAATACCCAGTGTTTACATGCTTTTTGCTATTTTTTTGCATGTTATAGGGCTATAAGTACAAGTAGGATATTGCGGTTTCAAAACATATATTTTTAAAATGTATCAATAGTGACATTGTAACACTATTATCTGTCATAAATCGCTGAATAACACCCCACATGTACATATTTTTTTTAAAGTAGACAACCCAGGGTATTCAATATGGGGTATGTCCAGACTTTTTTAGTAGCCACTTAGTCGCAAACACTGGCCAAAGTTAGCGTTCATATTTGTTTGTGTGTGAAAAAAGTCAAACACTAAATTGAACGCTAATTTTGGCCAGTGTTTGTGACCAAGTGGTTACTAAAAAAGACTGGACATACCCCATTTGCAATACCTTGGGTTGTCTTCTTTCGCAAATGGTATGTCATCATGGGGGTAATTCTCATTCCTGGGCTACCATACGCTCTCAAAGGCAACGTAACCAACCTGGCCATTTTCAATGTAAAAATATTTGACCCATATATTTGACCCTGTAACTTTCAAAAACGCTATAAAACCTGTACATGGGGGGTACTGTTATACTCAGGAGACTTTGCTGAACACAAATATTAGTGTTTCAAAACTGGAAAATGTATCACAACAATTATATCATCAGTAAACGTGCTGTTTATGTGTGAAAAATGCAAAAAAAGTCACTTTCACTGACAATATCATCGCTGTGATATGTTTTACTGTTTTGAATCACTAATATTTGTGTTTAGCAAAGTCTCCCGAGTAAAACAGTACCCCCCATGTACAGGTTTTAGGGTGTCATAGAACGTTACAGGGTAAAATACAGTGCTAGCAAATTAAATTCTCTAGACTTTCGGCCTGGGTTGGCAGGCAGGTCCCTTAAATTGCAATCAATAAAATAACTTAATTATGTAAAAATATTACATAAATACGCACGTAGAATTTAAATATATGTGCATATTTATATATTTGAAGTCTACGTGTATATTTATATAATTATTTATGTCATTTTGTATATGGACATATGAATAGTTCGTATTCTTTTTATTTATTTATATATACATAGATATATATACAATTTCATTCTAAGTGTATTTTGATATAAATATATATATATTAATATCAAAATACAGTTAGAATAACATTTCGTATAGATATATAATTTTTTTAAAATTTTTATTATTATTTTTAATTTTTTTAATTTAATTTAAATTATTTATTATTCGTATTTTATAATAATATATATATACAATATATATATATAGTTATTATATATATTATATATATACGTGTGTAAATTAATTATAAGTGTATTTTTATATTAATATATGTACATATTAATATAAAAATACACTTAGCATGACATTATATATATGATATATAGACATATATTATATAGGTATAATATATGTCTATATATCATATATATATACACATATATAATAATATTTATTTTTTATTAACTTTCACTTTAAATTTTTTTATGATTTTACAGTTGCAGGGAGACTGCCTGTCAGCACAGACAGTCCCCCTGCAGGCTGAGACTAGGACACCTATTGTGACCATGTGGTCGCCCTGTTGGGCGATCACATGGCCCCAGGGGTCCTAATCCGCCATGGGGAGACTGTCTGGGCTGCAGGCAGTCTCCCCACAACGGGAGCAACGCCGATCGCCGCCGGGGGAACGACGGCGATCGGGTAAGTACATTTTAAATTTAGGACGGTTCAGGACCGTCGTCGGTCGGCAAGGGAAAAATGCCGATGACGGTCCTGAACCGTCTTGCGTCCTTAAGGGGTTAAATCACTTTTGTTTCTGTTTACGTCGCCCTAGCCACACCTCTCCTGGTTGGGACTGGCGCAGCCTGCATTAAAAAAAAAAAGGCTTAATTTTCAAATCTGATGTAACTTACTTTAAAAGTTTGTATCTCGGGGGCTTGGCCAACTATGAAACTTACCGGGCGTGTTCAAGGAAAGCTCCGTACCGGCACCGCACTAAAGACGGTTTTAACCAGCCGAACATACCCTATAGACACAAATACTATACTGCCCCCACCAGATGACAATATGGGCCGCAAGAATAAGAGATTCCAGGTTCCTGAGAGCCCACGATTACCGGACATTAGGCTCTCCTTTGAGAGGTCTAGACCACGAGTGACTCCCAAGATGGTGCCCTCAGTGCAACCTGCAGTGGAGGAATCTGAGGAGTCATAGGAAGAACTGGAGTCTCCTGCATCTTCCCACCATAGTGAAACTGAACATTAGACTGAGTCTGATGAAGACTTCACCCTCAACTAAAGGAGACATCTAGACTTGCGTAAAGTCTGGAAAATGGATCTCCAAGAAACCCAGACAGAGCTAGGCACCGTCAGCCAGAAAATCAAAGGAGTAGAGGAGAGAGAGCATGGGAAGAGAGGTCCAACAAATGAGATCCAAGTGACAGAGCTCACTCTTCAAGTTCGGCAACTCAATAGAGCCGTGGCTACCAAGGAATCCAGACACAGGAATGTCCGCCTGAGAGGAGTCCAAGAGGAGGTTAGTGGAGAGGCCTTATTGCCTTACATCCATGGGCATTAAGGGATGTGTAGACCCTTCCATGCTGCTTTTTGGCTGTCCGGATCCGAAAAGAACAGCCCCAACTAACACTTCCAGAGACATTATTGTGGTCACAAGAGATGTTGTGATTCGCTCTGCGATCCTCACCCCTTCCATGGAAATGGGCTCTGTCAAATTTGAAGGCAGCATCGTGTCACTGTATGGATACCTCCCCTTTGCGGTTCTCACAGAGAAACGAAAACTAGCCCCAGTTGCAAGAATCTTGAGGGACAGGTCAGTCTACTACAGGTGGGGCTTTGGTGGAGCCTTGCTGGTCCCGCAGGGAAAAAGGACTCTCTCCTTAACCTCAGATCAAGATCCTGAGACACTACTCAGGAACCTACAGCTTCCACATGCTGGCCCAGTGGAGGCAGCATTGGCTAGACAAAACACGAAGGCAGCAGGAAGAGACCTGGACGAAGGCACTACATCAACCCTGTCACAGCACGAACACCCACAAGAGTCAGACAATGACTATCAGTCATTAATCAGCCTGCGCTGTCAATGCTACCAGAGCCCCCAATTGCTTTACTCAAAGCCATGTATCAGTCCAGCTGGGTGCAGTTATTTACCTATAACCCACAAGAGCACACTAGATGAGCTGTGGCACCCACCTCAACTTCTGTTAGATAATACTGTACTATGTGCCTTGTATCCCACTGCTAATGTCATAGTCATGTTTTCTTTGAATTCCCAGTTGTTGACAACATTGTATGCTTATGTATACAAAACCAAAAAAAATAAAAATAAAAAAAAGGTTGTATCTCCTGCTCTGTAAACTTTAATTACATAATGGAGGCCTATGAAGGGTCTATCCAGCTATTAACAGAGCAGAATGTAAGAAATTCTAAATTAAACAGAATTTACAATAAAATGAATTGTAAACATTAGACGACTCTTCACAGGAAGTGTTTAGGAAGGCTGTGTAAATCACATACAGGGATGTGTGACTAGGGCTGTATAAACAAAGTGATTTAACTCCTAAATGGCAGATAAAGGATTAGTGAGACTGCGGGGGTATGATCTATACAGCAAAACTGCTTCATTAAAGGAACACTATAAGGTCAGGAATGTGTGCATTCCTGACCCTACCGTGGTAAAAAACCATGCTAGGTGGTCGCTGCTGCCCTCCTTAAATAAATATAAATTTTACCTTTATTCCAGTACCGCGTGGGACCTTCGGCGCTGGCTCCACCCCCGTTCCACCTTTTTGGCAGAGAGCCAATCCAATGCTTTCTTATAGGAAAGATTGACTCTGCTCCCCCTTGGCTGAAATCATCAGAATTGACAAGCGCCGCGCTAGTCAATCAGCATCTCCATTTAGTTTGAAGAGATGCCAACATGCATCACTGACCCAGGAAGCACCTCTAGTGGCTGTCTGAGTGACTGCCACTGGACGTGTCCCTAGGGACGTCTTTTCTCTGAAAAGTTAGTGTTTGCATTAAAAAGCCTGCAGAGACTGACAATAGACACCAGAACAACTACAATAAGCTGTCGTACTGGTGACTATAGTGTCCCTTTAAGAACCTATTTTATCACCAACACTACAAGAATTGATCATAATATTTTTGTGTGTTGTCTGTACATTTTATTAGTTTATCCAATTAGTATCTGAAGTATGTGATCACATCACGCACAGTTATATTGAAAGAGGATTATTCACCAGAATTGTCTTTTCACCCGATCTGTGATTCAGAGGTTTATTTTCCCTACCCATAGTGTGCACATTTTATTCGGTACAATCTGGGGTCTTGTTTAAAATCAGCAAATCCTATACAAAATATTGGATAACACGCAATCTGTTCCCTTCTGGGCCTTTCTTTCAGGATTTGTAGAGCACACTGTGGGTTTGTGGGCTTAGGAGAATTGGTTGGGAGTGCTTATTTTTATTTGGGGCATCTTGGCTTTCTTTCACTAATCTATTACTTCTATCACTGGACTATCCCTCATATCAAGTAATATACGAATAGCTACCTTCATATGCCTCTAAATGAACAACAGTGCACAGGTTGAAGCCTTACAGTGCAATGCTGAAGCCTCAGACTGATTAAATCAACAGTGATCGGAGGTGCATGTAGAGAGACATGACTGGAGTCTTTGCAGCTCAATCTCTTGAAGTTTCAGCTGATGGGATCAATGTATGTAGCTGATCCAGCAATATTCACTATTGCTTCCCATGTGGTCACACAACCAAGGTGTGCCAGCATGGTGAGAACAGCCAGAACATGATGTTGCAACAGTGAATAAACAACAATAGGATAAAACAAATACACTAAGCTCAGCCGTTTACAGTCACAGCCCACCGCCTGGCTGCAGTGATTGGTGGCAAACAGACAGGCAGACAAGCTATCAGTTTGTGTCATATAGCGCTGTAATTATTCAGTTATAGAGCTATCTATGCTTACCGTCAGTCTGCACATAAATCAGCCTGTAAGACAAATACAGCATACAATTGCTACTCTGACATTGGACAGTTGAGCAGGAAGAGAGGGACTTGCAACTGCCAAAATAAATAAAGTGATTTAAAAAAAATAATTTATTTAAAAAAATAAAATAAAAAACAAACCCAAGTCACTCTTTTGAAAGTTTATGTCCAGTCAAATTGAGCGTAAACATGTGCCTGCCCATGTGGGATTACAATTCCTGTCTTGCTCAGTGGGATGCTGGCTGAGTAACAACAATCAGGTTATATAATAAGATAGCGAGGCAATTACTTGCTAAAAAAAAAAAAAAAAAAAAAAATTGCCTCGGAATAAAACGCTAATTAACCTCATCCAGTGGTTGGCTGATTCTCATATGAATTTTAGTCCAACATAGCTCTGCTAACAGTGGCGTACACACAACCCATGGGGCCCCGGTGCGAAAACTGATCCGTGGGCCCCCCCGCGCGCTTACTCTGTGCGGGCTGGGTCCGCAACACATGGCGGCGGGCACCGGGTCGCAGTGCTGCGACCTGTGTGACCGCGGTATGTACGCAAGTGCATGCATAAACACATACACTTAAAGGACCACTACAGACACCCAGATCACATCAGCTCAATGAAGTGGTCTGGGTGCCAGGTCTCTAGTTTTAAAACTGCAGCTGAAAACATAGCCGTTTCAGAGAAACGGCTATGTTTCACTGAGGGTTAATCCAGCCTCTAGCGGCTGTCTCATTGACAGCCGCTAGAGGATTTTCTGCGATTCTCACTGTGAGAATCACAGTGAGAAGACGCTGAACGTCCATAGGAAAGCATGCGCATTCGGAGCTGAGAGGCGGATCGGGGCGGAGAGATTCCCAGCGCCAAGGGAGTCCGGCGCTGGAGAAAGGTAAGTGCTTAAGACACACACACTCTCATGAACAGACGCACACATTTACTGACAGACACACACTCAGTGACAGACATACATACACACTCACTAACAGATGCACACAAACATACTCAGTAACAGACACACACACTAACACACTCTAACACACACACACACTCTAAGACTAACACACTAACACACACACTAACACACACAATCTAACACTAACACACACTAACACTCACAAACACACTAACACTCACAAACACACTAACACTCACAAACACACACTAACATACACTCACACACTAACATACACTCACACACTAACATACACTCACACACTAACACACTCACACTCTAACACACTCACACACACTAACATACACTCACACACACTAACACTCACAAACACACACTAACATACAAACACACACTAACATACAAACACACACTAACATACAAACACACACTAACATACAAACACACACTAACATACACTCACACACACTCACACTCACAAACATACACTCACAAACACACACTCACACTCACAAACACACACTAACATACACTCACACACACTAACACACTCACTCACACACACTCACACACACTAACACACACTCACACACACTAACATACACTCACACACACTAACATACACTCACACTCACAAACATACACTCACACTCACAAACATACACTCACACTCACAGACATACACTCACACTCACAAACACACACTCACACTCACAAACACACACTAACATACGCTCACTAACATACACTCACACACACTAACACACTCACTAACACACACTAACATACACTCACACACACTAACATACACTCACACTCACAAACATACACTCACACTCACAAACATACACTCACACTCACAAACACACACTCACACTCACAAACACACACTAACATACACTCACTAACATACACTCACTAACATACACTCACACACACTAACACACTCACTAACACACACTAACATACACTCACACACACTAACATACACTCACACACACTAACATACACTCACACACACTAACATACACTCACACTCACAAACACACACACTCACTAACACTAACATACACTAACACTCACAAACACCTTTTTTTTAAATCCCCCCAGCCTCCTTACCTGTGGGAGAGCTGAGGGGATTCCCTGGGGTCCAGTGGTGCTGCTGGGCTCCTGGGGGCCGGTCACCCGGCGGGCAGTCAGGCTGGCCGGTCCTGCAGGCGCGCGAGGGAGCACTGTCTCCTGAGTGCTTCCTCTTCAGCTCCCTCGCGCGCCGCACTGATACCGGAGCCGGAAGATGACGTCATCTTCCGGCTCCGGTATCAGTGCGGTGCGCGAGGGAGCTGAAGAGGAAGCACCTAGGAGACAGTGCTCCCTCGCGCGCCTGCAGGACCGGCCAGCCGGGTGACAGCAGGGCCAGCCTCGGGGGGCCCTGAGGTGGCCGGCTCTTGGGCCCCCCAGGAGAAGAGGCTGGCCCAGTGACATACATACCGGGGTCGCAGGGCGGCCGGGCCCCCTGGTGGGCCGGGCCCGGTCGCAGCCGCGACCCCTGCGACCCCGGTATGTACGCCACTGTCTGCTAATCACCATTATAATTGTATCCCTTTCTCTCTATATCTCACCCATCTCTATGAGATTATTTGCAGTGGGGTCTTGTGCTCAATGCTTCAGTGAAATTACCTGGGCTTGAATGGGGTAAATATTCATTGAAAGGTGAAGCTAGTTGGCAGCTAATAAAAGGTGTAATTTTAAGGTTCATTAAATATTTGTGCAATTTTTTTCATTTTTAGATTATGTGTATTAAAAAAAAATGAAATGTTCTACTGAATTTCCCTTTAAAGGGACACTATAGTCACCAGAACAAATACAGCTTATTGCATTTGTTCTGGTGAGTAGAATCGTTCCCTTCAGGCTTTTTGCTGTAAACACATTTTTTTCTGAGAAAATGCAGTGTTTACATTACAACCTAGTGATAACTTCACTGGCCACTCCTCAGGTGGCTGCTAGAGCTGCTTCCTATATCAGTCTTGCCTAGTATGCATCACAACATCCAGTGCCTCCACCCTCTGCATGCAGACACTGAAATACAGTCTCAACCAACCCTATGGGGAAGCATTGTGATTGGCTCACAACACTTCTGCAGACAGCTTGCTATTCTGAGCCAGACAGGGGCAGAGCCAGCAGCTTCAGGCTTAAATAAAAGTAAGATTTTACTATATTTAGGGAGGCAAGAGATGTCCAGGGGGGCTAGATGGTGGTTTTAGATCTACGAAGTCTATTCTATTCTAAACCACAAGTCTCAGTTTTTAGAACCAGGCTAGGTGCACAGACCGTCAAAGCTGTGGTCCATATATGCTGGGTCATGAGACAGCACAGAGTTCTCTAGGCAAAACTGTAATGAAACTGTGATGGTCAGAGAAACATTCTACCATAAACAGACAAAATTATTTTCACACAGCTGGGAAATCAATGCAAAAAATAAAATAAAATAAAAAAATACAAACATACAAATCCATAGAATTAACCTCAACACCTTAAGGACGGCGTGCGTGCTTTGCCGTCCTTAGGGACCTGGCTCTAAACGCCGGGGGATGGCATAGCACTTCCCCGCCATCCTATGTACTTACCCGGTCACCGGCGATCCCACGCCGGTGATCGCAGTGTGGGGACTTACATTGGACATTGGACTTACATTGGAGGCCTTCCTCTTTGGCCCCCCTGGGCCAAGTGATCGCGAGGTCCTTGCAAGGACCTCACGATCACATGCACGGCATAATTGTCCATGCCATTTGAATTTTTTTTCAAAATTGTTTAAAACAGTGTAAAATTTAATTGTATATACTTAGTATATTTAGTCACAAACACTGGCCAAAACTGGCGTTCAAATTAGTTATTTGCATTTTTCACACACAAACAAATATGAACACTAACTTTGGCCAGTGTTTGTGACAAAGTGGCTACTAAAAAAGACTGGACATACCTCATTTGCAATACCTTGAGTTGTCTACTTTTCCAAATGGTATACCATCATGGGGGTAATTCTCATTCCTGGGCTTCCATATGGTCTCAAAGTCAACAGAACCAATCTGGCGAATTTCAATGTGAAAAAACTGAAAAATGTTACATGCTAGATTTGACCCTGTAACTTCCCAAAACACCATAAAACCTGTACATAGGGGGTACTGTTTTACACGTGAGACATTGCTGCATACAAATATGCGTATTGCATATTGCAGTAAAAGCAAACAGTATTATGACATTTACAGTTAGAATGAAACATAGAGCTAAACATTTTTTTTTAATTCGTATTTTCTCCCACTTTTCAATATTGTATTCATATTAAATTATGTTTCATACCTAAATATTTGATGTTAAATGAAAGACCTGTTTCCCCTGAATAAAATGATATATACCAAGTGTGGGTGCACATAATATGAAAGAGGCAAATTATGCCTGAACAGACATATAGCGCAAATTCAAGTTTTTGTTTTGATTTGATTTCAACGTGTACATTTTGCTCAGTCCTTAAGGGGTTAAAGAATAACTTGTCATTTAAATGGAGGAAATACATAATTTAACAGTTACATCTCTTGTTGTGCCTCCAATTGGATTTCCTTGATTTTATCTTTAATAGATGAGTCCTGCCTTCTCATTCTCTTGTAATCGCTGTTAGAAAATTAGTGCTTTAAAATCCTAGAAATAGCTTGCTGGTCTACAATAGTCCTGATGGCACCTGTGTACCCCCCACCCCACAGATTATTCTAGAAGAAAACCAACAATGAGTATCTGGGAATGCAAGTGCTTCTGTTTAATTCTAGAAGTATTCCTGAGTATAGCTGCAGTGTAAATCGAGATAATGGAAATGGTACATAGTGGAGAGTGTTTGTTCTTTTAAGAGGTATTTCAGGGATTGTGGACTACATTTCCAAATGTGAGATGCAGTCCACATCCTATGAAAGGGCAGTGTTTGGTTGCTTTTTCCTGCTGTAAGAGATATCTGGCTTGCCTACTGTATTAAAAACGCATTCAATAAGGCTGTTCAGTCCCCCTTTTCCATGTTTTCTTTGATGCACTTTATTTTACTGTATTCTTTTTTCTGAAGATTTTTTTTTTACAATAGAATAAATAATTTCAGAAAGTACACGATCTTTGGATAAGGCTGTTTGTTTGGCGGTCACCTTTGTGATATCTGACATTATTGTACAGCAGCTGCTAAAGCAACATTTTTGTTTAGCAAACAAACGTTATATTCAGAATCTGGAACTCCTGTTAGAACACTACTAACATTCCACCATAACGCTTCAGCACTGAAATAGTAAGCATGCTGGAACAGTTGTGCTACAGGCGCAGTTCAGACACAAATCACACCCCTGTTCTACCTCCTCCGCTACAATACTGATAGACAGTAATTAGCCATTCCTGATATAGCCATTCCAGAATTTGTTTAATTAGTGTACTTTGCGTTGTGATGATCCTGATTTTGTCCTGGTCTTGGCTACACTGCACTTTTCTAGTCCTGGCCAGAATAAAAAAAATTTTTATGAACTCATATTCATGAGCAAAAAAATGACCATGCGCCTTAATTGGCTATTTGAGTGGCCATCACCTCAAATTACGACGCAGTGTAAATAGCCATGCTGCTGATGAATATAGTTACACTTGGAAGTTAGTTTATAGATCCATGATATTTACTATCACAATTTCCCACGCTTTGAATAATCAGTAGGTGCACGGAGTCTGGTAAGTTTGGAAGCCAACTATGTGCTGTGATGGGAAAGTCTTGTTTTCATTATATTTGCTTAGTATTCGGTATAGCTGTAATGCTATATAACATACCAGGCAAGTCTTGTCCACAGAGAATTAATGAGCACAAATTAATGAGCACAAAGACTAGGGAACATTGATGGGACAGGACATAGTGGTTGGGAACCAACAGGAATATGAATGTCTGAGGGGGTTAAAAATTGAGGTATAGGGTCAGTGCGCTTGCACTAGTGCTAGTAGAAAAGCAGACAATATCTTAATACATTATTACTCACAGTCACATGTTCTGAGGAAGTCCTACAGATGTGTGTCCATGAAACATGCTGCTGCGATTGTCCTTTTGGGATTCTGTTCCATTTACTAGCTGGATAAACTCCTCTATCATTCTAAACTTCTGAAACCGGTTTATATTATTTGAATATATCTAATCCTAATCTATATTTTTTTCTGTGCTTGTGCAGTCTGATAAGTTGCTTTTAAAACTTCGGTAAATAAGGTTTCTTAAACAATCTTTCCAACACCTCTCCTGTTCATCAAGCTGTCTGTTATTCCTGCAACTATCCATCCTGATTAAATGAATCCTGCGCAGTTGACTGAGCGTTCGGGCTTGGCGTACGTGTGTTGGTAATTACATAGAGAGGATGGGAGGCTAGTATGATTAATTTATAAGGCAGTGCGACAGTAATTAATGTTCAGAACAGTTTGTTTGATTTGGATTTGCCTTTTTATTATTTATTTTCTTATAAGTGACATAACTGTACAATTAAAAAATGTACGCCAGTGAATTTAGCTGGCACACATTAATATGTGTAGTTTAGGGACTTGGGGGCACAATCTAATGACATTGTATTTTAGGAAATACTAACGTTTATCAGACACGCTCCCCTGATATCAGAGATGCGGATAATGTAGATGTGCGTCCCAAATCAGCAAGTATTTACCTGCTAGTACTTGCTTTACCAGTTAAAACAGGGTAACGAGGAGATAACATGTAACCTTGTCCATGTTCATTGATTTACTGATTTTCTACATGCTTGCCACCACTTAGGATTTTTTAGTCCACTCTGACCCTTTCATTGCGTCCCTTGTTAGATAATGTTACACGTTAATCTAACACTGTTTTTGGCGAACCATGATATGATGTCCAAATCTACTAAGTCTTGTATTGCAGATTTTAAAGAATAGAGCACGTGTTGTATATGTATTTAATATTTATTTTAGAGAGTCTTGGTCAAGGTATCAATATATAGATTAATAATAACACAATCACTAAAAAGTAGAAAAAGAAAGATATAACAGAAAGCAGGGCAAGATCCACAAATTGCATTTTAGCAGTAGGATAATTTTGAAGGAGCTGGGGAGCAGGCCATAGAGGGAAGAGCTCTTAGACAGGGAGGGGACGCATGGTAGACAGGGACACCCGTTTGACTAGGTCGTCTGGGGATGTGTTTGGGTGGGACCACTAACAGATAATTAATGCAGGTTCTGGAAAAGAATGAAGAGGCAATGGGTGTGAAAGAGCTGAGGAGGGGTTTTGGCAAAAGGGATTCTGCAATACTGAAATAAACCTTTTATTTGAAGATCAGATGTCAGGAGGTGAAAAGTAGAGTAGGGAGAGAGATGAGGGAAAGGAGGGAGTGAACTGTTGAAAGTAGAAAAGATGTGCTATTAGTGGAAGAGGAGAGGGATATAATTAATCGATAGGAGATGTGTTACTTGCTTTGGTTTAAGGGAGGCAGTTCCGAAGGAGAAATGAACAGAAGATGTCTAGGTTAGAAGGGACAATAGGGGAAGCAGAAGGGAGACAGATCAGATGATTGATGAACAGGTAGATACAACAAATTCAAGGAAAGCAGGGATCATATGACAAAGTAGGGGGGCATGGTCTGCAGTTACTATAAGGTTAATGTGTGATTTAGCGTGGGCAGCTGTATCAGTAATCAGTGCATACAGATCTCCCTAGGTATTATGTACAATCGGAAGTCAATTCAGCAGTCCTCTTTACCTATATACATACCTCCCTAGTGTCTCTTATTTAAGAAGAACAGTCCCTATATTTGTGTGAATTTAAAACAGAGCTCCATACCAATAATACTCACAATAATGTGCCTTTAAACTACAATAAATGTGTTTAGAAGAAGAACAATGTTTCGTTGTTAAACACAAATTTCTAAATTTTAGTTGATTGTTAATAATAAGTTACCTAAAGTGTTTTAGAAGAGCCAGCCCCTAGCCACAGCCCCACTCACCACCCTAAAAAAAAGTGACTTTCTTTATCCATTTGAAATGTTGGAAGGTATGCCTATACGTGGTGTCAGACATTTAAACCTACAATGCTTATGTCACTTCTTGGCTAATTATAAACACATGGCCATTTAGTCTATCCATATATATATACACATATCTGTTCTGACATAACAGGTTTTCTTTCCGTTACTAAAACAATAACTCTGTATGGAGAGAACATATAAACAAAATACCACTAGGTACTATTACTCACAGTACCCAACAAATACTGAATATATCAAAAAGAGCATGCACACTAGAATCACTAGAAAGAGTTATGCAAATACTTTAATCAGACCAGTAAACCGTACAACAAGCATAAAGCAAATATACCAAGTGACAATATAAAGGCAGAAGGAAGCAAACCGTAATAATTACCACAATTCTTACAAGCCTACTATGGCAGAAACACGAGCCCCTAATACCCCCAACATTTTGGCACCTCCTAGCTGCCTTTTTTAAGGGTGTTTGAATTACTAAACCATCAAAAATATTGCATCAAAGAACTGAATGTCATGCTGGAGATCTTGCTGCCCATATGCTAATCCCATATAGAAATCAGCATTAATAAGGTCATAAAATTTTAGTATACTCATCTCTTAACTAACCATGTTTAGGACCAGAGTCCTTGAAGAAAGTGTTTAAAACATTGCATTAACCCCTTAAGGACACATGACATGTGTGACATGTCATGATTCCCTTTTATTCCAGAAGTTTGGTCCTTAACGGGGTTAAAGGTACACTGTAAGCACCCAGACCACTTCAGCCCATTGAAGTGTTCTGGTTGCAGAGTCTCTATTGCACTTAGTGCCGAAATGTAAATCCGTTCCAGAGAAATTGCAATGTTTACATTTTAGCACTAAGTTTGCCTCCAGTGGCTGTTTCGATCCAGGAGGCGCCCCCAGTGGATGTCTGGTATCTGACACTGGATGTCCTCATGCTCTGCATTGAATCAAACTTTCCTTTGCGAAAGCCTAATGCATTAGCGCCCGCTCGTCGAGGGGCGTCGGTGGAGTCAGAGCCGCAATCCGGCGCTGATGGACATCGGTGATGGGGTCTGGTAAGAAAATAAAAGGTTTTTAACCCATCATTCACCATGGTTGGGCGGGGGAGGACGCAAGGGAGGGGGGAGGCAGAGGAAGCTATAGTGCTAGGAATACTGCTTTGTATTCCTGGCACTATAGTATCCCTTTAACTAGGAAAATACAGATCGCTCTGCTTTCACTGTAAGTTAGCTGATAAGCATGGAACATAGAAAAGTGGACACTAGATGCACTGCTCATATACTAATACACCAAATACAAGGAGTGATTATTAGAACTTGCTTTGTAATTAGGTAAAAGGGACACTATAGTCACCTGAACAACTTTAGCTTAATGAAGCAGTTTTGGTGTATAGAACATGCCCCTGCAGCCTCACTGCTCAATCCTCTGCCATTTAGGAGTTAAATCCCCTTTGTTTATGAACCCTAGTCACACCTCCCTGCATGTGACTTGCACAGCCTTCCATAAACACTTCCTGTAAAGAGAGCCCTATTTAGACTTTCTTTATTGCAAGTTCTGTTTAATTAAGATTTTCTTATCCCCTGCTATGTTAATAGCTTGCTAGACCCTGCAAGAGCCTCCTGTATGTGATTAAAGTTCAATTTAGAGATTGAGATACAATTATTTAAGGTAAATTACATCTGTTTGAAAGTGAAACCAGTTTTTTTTCATGCAGGCTCTGTCAATCATAGCCAGGGGAGGTGTGGCTAGGGCTGCATAAACAGAAACAAAGTGATTTAACTCCTAAATGACAGTGAATTGAGCAGTGAAATTGCAGGGGAATGATCTATACACTAAAACTGCTTTATTTAACTAAAGTAATTTAGGTGACTATAGTGTTCCTTTAATGTTTGGTTCACCTTAGATGGAATGCTACAACAGCTTTTTGCACTGCAACTCCCACAACTGGTCAAGCATGAAGTCATAGGTGGTTTGGGAATCGGGGCTTTTCCTCTCCATGGGATGAATTCACTAAAACTGTCTAATTTCTCTAGCACAGAACTGATTTTACATTAATTCATTAAAATGACCGCTATTAACGCCACTGAATAGTTCACAGATCAATGAATGAAGTTACTGTACATTGATTCTAGGACATATCTCTGGCCAGAGAGAAAGTGTAGCTTTTTGTTTTGTTCTTGAAATATCTGCTGGTTTGTATGAATTATAAGGAGCTCACACTTGCACAGTTGTGAAAAAACCTGACCCAAAGATTTGCATAATGTCTTCCTTCAAACGAGTAAATCACCACTGTGCAACCTAGTATTGGTGAACACGTTGTTACCATATAAAAATAAAACATAATAACCCTTACTGCAGGGCTGCAATGGTTCTAGACAAGACTGCTAATAACTGTAAAAAGTAGCCGGCAGGAGTAGAGGTGGGGTTGTAAGTGGGAGAGTAAAAGAGTGTATGTGCGCGTGTGCATGAATGTGCCAGAGTGTGTATCGTTTGTGCATTTATGAATATCTGTGTATTATGTACAGTTAGAGTGTGTCTGTGTATGAATGTTATCTATATGATCAAAAGGATGTGTAGCGGAGCCCTAGTCCTAGCAGGGACATTCTCTCCACTGGATCATCCAAGAGTAAAATCAGGAACAAGAAAACACCAAGTAGATATTCCACCTCCTCCCCAGACACTGGACGACACAGTTCTGCAAGTAGAACTGGTTTTATTCCTGCCACACACAGCTTTCATACATTGCCCCTAGCATGGGGTTTCTTAGTCACAGTTACAGGGCTTTTATTCCCAAGATCCTCTGTGCCTGAGAGATAATTGCGTGAGAAAAATCTATAACTCAATTATCGATCAGGTACAGAAAAATCTACAATATTTAAAAACATCCAAAAATACATTTTAATAACTTCAGAACTCCACAAAAGTCATATTACTGAATAGATTGGATCTGAGTGCACACTTTGCCAAAATATCACTCTGATCCCTTCGGTAGTTTGGGAATGCCATTCAAACGAAGGTTTGACCGGTCGCCCACGAGGTGATGCCCCAAAACAGTTCCAGAGAAAACAAGGCAACAACCAGTCATCTTTCGGGGGTTCTCACACAAACACTGGTGAATCTATCCCATGGCTTCTAGTATACGAATGCTTCCCTTGTTGAGTAGTTTATGCCTCTGGAACGCCATTCTCCTAACTGTTCAGTATGTGGCATGAGCAGCGGTACCAGTTTCCTGGGCATTTGCAGAGTCGCATATCCGAAATTAGTTCCATGCCGTCAATGACCATGTACTGATGCCCTCATTCGGGAGACAAAATGGCCGCCGGTTGTTTGAACACGTGCGTTCGGTTATACGAACGGCAACCACACAGGGAAAGCACTTGAACTAATTAGCAATTTGTGGTTAAAAGCCAGGGGTGGTCAGTGATTACGAAGATGCGAACAAGGGGCCACACAGTGAGGGGGTTCGGTAAACAAACTGGGCATATGGACAGCCGAAAAAAGGGGAAATAAAAGTATATTGGAGTTCTCCATTCTGCTACAGTATGTAGACACCTGATCACTACATTGTCATCCAACAATGGCTTGTATGGAGTAAATACTTTAAATTAGAAAATATATATTAAAAAAAAAAAATTAAAGGGATTCTCCAGTGCCAGGAAAACATTTGTTTTCCTGGCACTGCAGGACCCTCCCGTGCCCCTCTACCTCCCACCCCAACTTGCTGAAGGGGTTAAAACCCCTTCAGTGACTTACTGGAGTCCAGCGCCGATGTCCTTTGGCACTGGTCAGACTCCGCCTACGTTCCTCCCCCACAGACGTCAGCCGGCAGGGGAGACCTAATGCGCATGCGCGGCTGTCGGCGGGGGAGACCTAATACAATGATTTCCTATGGGGATTTCGGCGACACTGGAGGTCCTCACACAGTGTGAGGACCTCCAGTGTCGTTTTCAAACACTTTCGTGTTCTAAGAACACGTAAGTATCCTCTAGTGGCTGTCTAGTAGACTTAACCCTGCAAGGTAAATATTAGTTTATGAAACCTGCAATAGTTACAATTGCAGGGTTAAGGGTAGTGGGAGTTGGCACCCAGACCACACCAATGGGCAGAAGTGGTCTGGGTGCCTGGAGTATCCCTTTAACTCCATTCTTTATTAGAAAATGTAAACAAGCTTCTTTAATACAGAGAAAGACAGCAACACAAGAAAAAAATAATTCCCACCACATTTTCCGTACATTTATAGGTACTAACAAATGCTCTGTGGGCTAAAAATGGGCCTAACCTGTGTAGTTAATCATTGAATTACCATATTGACAGCATTCTACACCAATATACTTCCCAGTTACAGAAAGGAGCTTGAATTTAAACTTGAGTACAAGGAAAAAGACAAAAAATGTAAATACATATTCACAAAATCCATCAGTTAACTGTTATATGGATATCATTTTTATCTAAGATATGGCAAAAAATCTAATACCAAATCACTTCAGTATCTAAAGCAACATAAAGCGTGAGATAATCAAGTTGTCATCCAAAGGTTACATCTATATATAAAGAAATATATACGTATAAATAATATTAAGCTGATTATTAATCAAGCCCTCATTATAAACCATCACAATAACAATAAAACAATTATAATCATATAACTATAATAATGCTTTATTTGTTCCATACCAAAAAATTTACATGGAAGCAAGTTAAAAACGTTGTACATACTGCATTCATGCAACCACAAAAGGTATGGAGTGGGGGGTAGACGTATGGGGGAAGCCCAAGGGCAATTTTCGCACCAGGGTCCCGTGGTTTCTAGTTATGCCTCTGCTTGAGAAGTAACAAGCTTAACCCCTTCGTGACCAGACTGTTTTTCAATTTTCTTACCGTTAAGGACCAGGGCTGTTTTTACATTTCTGTGGTGTTTGTGTTTAGCTGTAATATTCCTTTTACTCATTTACTGTACCCACACATATTATATACAGTTGTTCTCGCCATTAAATGGTCTTTCTAAAGATACCATTTTTTTCACATCATATATTTTACTGTATAAAAAAAAAAAAAACTTCACTTTTTCTAACTTTGACCCCACAAATCGCCAAAAATCACCCGTGCTAAATAGTTTATAAATTTTGTCCTTAGTTTAGACATACCCAATGTTAACATGTTCTTGTCTTTTTTTTTGTGTGCAAGTTATAGGACTATAAGTACAAGTAGGACATTGCGGTTTCAAAATATATATATTTTTAAAATGTATCAATAGTGACACTGGAACACTTATCTCTCATAAATCTCTTAATCACACCTCACATGTACATATTTTATTAAAGTAGAGAACCCAGGGAATTCAATATGGGGTATGTCCAGTCTTTTTTAGTAGCCACTTAGTCACAAACACTGGCCAAATTTAGCATTTACATTTGTTTGTGTGTTAAAAATGCAAAAAACTTATGAACGCTAACTTTTGCCAGTGTTTGTGACTAAGTGGCTACTAAAAAAGACTGAGCATACTCCATTTGCAATACTTTGGGTTGTCTTCTTTTGCAAATGGTATGCCATCATGGGGGTAATTCTCATTCCTGGGCTAACATACGCTCTCAAAGGCAACATAAAAAAAACAGAAAATCAAGCCTTCTATTTGACCCTGTAACTTTCAAAAACACTATAAAACCTGTACATGGGGGTTACTGTTATACTCGGGAGACTTCCCTGAACACAAATATTAGTTTTCAAAACAGTAAAACGTATCACAACAATGATCTCATCAGTGAAAGTGCTGTTTGTGTGTGAAAAATGCAAAAAAAAATCCCTTTCACTGACAAGATCATCGCTGTGATATGTTTTACTGTTTTGAAACACTAATATTTGCATAGTCTCCAGAGTAAAACAGTACCCCCATGTACAGGTTTTAGGGTGTCATGGAAAGTTACAGGGTTAAATGCAGTGCTAGTAAATTAAATTCACTGGACTTTTGGCCTGGGTTGTCAGGCAGGTCCCTCAAATTGCCATCAATTACAAATAAATATGCACGTAGAATTTAAATATATATATACATATATATACATATATATATACACACATAATATTTATGAAATTATTTATATGGATATATATATATATATATATATATTTCGTATTATTTTTATTTATTTATATTTACATATATATATACATATATAATTAAATTATAAGTTTATATTTATATATATATATATATATATATATAATCAAAATACAGTTAGATTAAAATTACATATATGATTTAACATTTTATTTTTATTATTTTTAATTTTTTTATTTTTATTTACTTATTTCTATTTTATAATACGTATATAATTATATATACACACGTGTGTAATTTAATTATGTGTATTTTTATATTAATATATGTATATATTCATATACAAATACACTTAGTATAATATATCAGCACTCCCAGGATTTGTGCAAAAAATAATAATAATATATATATATTCCAACGGTCAACGTTTCAGTTCCGCTAGGGAACTTTCATCAGGACAGTATTCATGAATTGAAAGCTAGTTGAAAGCAGGACCTTCTTCATCTAACAAATCTCTTCTTTCTATATTTGTAAAGCCCTGCAGAATATGTTGTCACTATATCAATGCTAATAATAAATATGTTTGTATGTGATAGAATGGGTCATTAACTGAACATTTGAGTCATTTTGTCTGGTTTCTAACTTTTGGCCCTGGCTCCTAAACTCTATGGAAATTTGTCAAACTATCCCCCTAAGGAAGTGTCCTTTAATAAGTATATAGACTAAGCCCATCATAATTATTTCTGCTCGAGGCTTAATAGGGCCTTGATCTAACATATATATCAGCAAAACCAATACTGACATTTTATGCAAAGTTATATATTATTTATAGAATGCAATACATATTAAAAACTACCATTAAATACAGTGGGGAAAGGCTGTAGGGCAGCACATCACTTCAGCTTGAAACCAACATTTATTATTATAATATCTGTATAAATTATTATAAAAAAACTAAAAAAAACTAAACTAAACTGAGGAGGCTGATGTCAGGGTATATCTGAAGCTATATGTCTGCATTATCAGAAACTGGACATTTAACATTTTCTTGTGTCCTAGGATTAACCTGTCATGGCTGAATGTAGGCTTCTATGAAAATAATCAAGTATGCTTCCCAGGGCACGTGCGTGTTCACATGTGGTTTATTTTCCCTCAGCTGACCCTATTTTGGAAGTCGGTACAATGCCAATGTGATGCACTACTTTCCCAACCCATCTGAATGGACCCCTGGACCTTCCTCCTTTCAAAGCCAATTGAGGTTGTTTTGAAGTTATTGTTTATAATTACCCTTACTGCTCGAAATGTTACATGTCCGACCACCACACCCCCCTACCCAACAACCACCTTTAAAGGCAGTAATTCTTAAAATTATAGAACACTAGAATAAGGATAACATGCAGATGGGACAAGCTCACTGTATCTTCACACTATACTTCTGCATCCTTTTACAATGTAATTGGACTTCCTAGCTTGACTAAGGTGTATAGGATCAGCTATCCTAGGGCTGCTTGCACGCACCTCACCCATTTCTGCACTCTCCTGTCTCTCTTTTTTCCCCTCTTTAATTCTTTCTCTTTGTGTTTCTTTTTAACCTCATGAGGCATGGTTTCTGACCTACTCTAGTGTCCTAGTTCTATACATTCTTAACCACAGCTTCTCTTTGATTATACTGTTATGCTATTTGTTAGTCATTCTAAGTGCTTTGTCAATTTATTGGCATCTGCATTATGCCACTTTGCAGTTTAAATATGGACGTGCTATTTTGCCTTGCCAATCTTTTCATTAAATAAAGAAGTCAAAAAAACAAAAAACATGCCTCCCAAGTTTAGCAGCACCATCCCTCTTTTGGGGTTCTGTCTTACCATCCTGTCCTGCAACTTGGGATACCAAGGCAATATTCTTAATCAGCACAGTGTGAGTACATCATAAGATGTGCTTGTCCTCAGGGCACTAAGACCATGTGCAGATCAATTGAGGAGCACTTCTACATATTGTCTGCTCTGAGTAAGGCTGCCTTTAATAAGCAGGTCCAACCATTTAATGGTTGTTAAAGCCTCCTCCTTGTCTTCCCACTTCCATACCTCCCATTGTTAGGAGATATAAAACAGCTGCCACCTATATGACTCCTCTAGTCACTGGTGTTTCCACAACACATTATATGAAATCACCATATCACTGCCGAGTACTCTATGTACGCAACTGGCAGTAAGGCAGTCGAACCCTTTCACCATGTTCCAGAAAATAACCTGTTATACATACAATACAGACCTTCCAAGGTTGCCATCTTACAAAGTGATTTATTTATTGGTTTGTGGAATTGTGGGGAGTCAAGTTAAAAACTGCACATTTTTAGGTTAAAGTAGCCAAGTTGGGAAAGATTCTACAGCTCTGCTTTTTAGGCTTACAAATATAGAGTTTCCTTTTTAATTAAACCACAGTTTCCAGTTTAGTGAACAACCCTTCAGGAGTGTATTCATATTCAAGAGGGATTATTCACAGTTAACTGTGAATTTAAAAAAATGGATGCAAAAATGTAGGCTAAACTAGCCAATTGGAAATTTTGTTTTCTATCTTTGAAATTACATTTTCAAATCACTGTCAGAAAAACGGTCAACAGTCGAGCAGGGATCGTGACATTTTTGCTTATTCATATTGAGGCTCGGTTTTTATTTTTGCGTCAGATCTTTTGTGAGATCAGGCTTTTTACATTTTAATTAGTGGTGTTGGAAATTATGGATTTTTATTTGGCCTTTTATGAAGCTGAAGAAAAAAAAAAGATATCTAAAGGCAAATATTTATTATTTATTTTTTACTTATACAATTTTTGGTCCCTCCTACTTATTATTAGGGTGAAGGGGGCTAGATAAACATTTTATTTTAAGGGATACCTTGAAGATTTGTTAATCCTAGCCACCAAGGGGAAGAAGGGGCACTTATTTGGCATTATTGGCATGCCCACCCCCTCACATAATAATTAGAGAGACCACCACCTGCGGGCAGGAGGGAGGAACAGGGGAGGGGATCCTAGGTCCCCCATATTAGAAATATTACGGTCCCCACCCATGAGCATGGAGCGGACACTAGGTACTCTCCACCCTCTTATTACACTTATTAGGGCTTCCACCCACCAGTAAGGGTTCCTCCTCTCTATTTGTGCAGGCTGAATCCACCGCTCAGTCGCATCTTGTAACTCCAAGTAGTACTTCTGACGCTGTCCGCTTGAATGGTGCATATCATTTACATTCTCGAAACGTCATATCCTCTCTTAAAGTGACTACATCACCTAGGCGACTCACATCAGAGAGGATGTGGACCAATCAGAACCTATGAAAGCCTATATAATGCTTGTTTGGGCCCTTATTCAGTGCCCTGTCATGGTTTCAGTCTTGTTACACGTTTTGTGCTAAAAGTGAGTTTCTTGATATTGACCTTGGTTTGTATTTGACTTTGAATAATTCTTGTATCTTGACATGGCTTGTTTATTCTTATATCCATATTTCTATTCTCCTGCCTTTGTCTTTATCTTCATATAACATTTAGTCCGGCAATTCTAAAGCCCAGTCATATGTCTATTTTAGAACCTCTAATTTGTGTTTCCCATTTCCTGTAAGTTAGGGTAACAACAACCCCGTGACAAAACTAAACCTTAAGCCAAATCTTGTTTTTATCTTAATCTTAAATAAAATGCTTTATTATCTTAAACACAGTTATTCATTGCTTCAAAAATATATTTATGATTAACAGTTTATTATTACAGGAATGTTGAATGTTAATGACAGAATTTATCTTTATCTATAGCTTTTTATCTATAGCCTGAAAATGAAATATATGTCTGGCTAAATTTTGGCTCTTGCTCCTAGATTTGAGGGAAATTTACGAAGCCCTGTCTTACAGTTAAATATCCATTAGGATATACTATGTAGCTTCCTCTCAGAATTTCAGGTTTGGGAAAATGATACTAGACTTGTGCAAACATTTGTTGAGTACATAAACAAATTGAGTTATTGAAATCAAAAATCCTTTTAATCCACACCATAACGAATCAATTTATCTGGAAAATAAAGTACTTTCTGGACAAATTGATTGTGGATCAAAATGATTTTGATGAAACAATTTGTCTATGGACGAAATTAATTTTTGCACAAGTCTAGATGGAACATTTGTATTGTATATTCGAGTGGTTCATGGGTTTGCTGTCATATATACACCTGGGGCTTTTTGGCTTTTATTTTTAAACTCCATGTCTCTTGAGATTTATATTTTTTTACATTGAATGAGCACAGTATACTTTCAATAGAGATCCTGCAAAATTTTCGGGGCCCTGTAAGCTTTTTTTTTTCCAGATCCACTACCTTTTTCAAGGACCACACTATTTTGGCCCCTGTGAGCAGTGAGAAGGGGAAATCTCAGGACAAAGATAATTATTTTCTACTCCTTGTGATATATAATTGTTAAAATCTATAATATATATATATATATATATATATATATATATATATATAAATATATATATTTGAGGAAGTTATTATACATTGAAGTCTTATATATTGCTTTGTTGTTTCTCTTTTCTAAAATCTTTGTTTAAATTGGAATAGCCATTTACAAGGGTGTACCAGTATACAGCTTAAAGAAACACTTCAGGCATTGCAGGTGAACCCTAACAAACCCAAATGTAGGGATCTACATGGATCTGGTGCGAGGATGACCCCGGGGGGACCCCAACAAACCCCAATCTAAGGATCTGCAGGTGCCTCTCCATGCCTCTTTGCCTCTAAGAGAGCCGGAAGCTCTTGCAAGAAACTTCAGGTCACTGGCTGAAAAAGTCGGTCAAACACTCTCAAACAATGAGCTAAGCACTGCACCACCAGGCTTAGCTCAGATCTGACAGCTTCCAGCTAAGAGGGTTTAGGGAGCAGTATCTGGCAGTACCCCAGGTAAAAAGGAAACCTTAACTAAACTGATTGACTACTCATTATGGGTGAGGGGGGAGTGAGGAGGGATGCATTGCCATAAAAACTAGACTGCAATGTAGTGGTGCTTAGAGTATTCCTTTAAGTTGCTGACACTAGGCCCATGCTTTGCTTTCACACTAAAATATTCACAAAGCACAAAGGAACAATATTATGAATACAAACCCCCTGAAAACATCCCTTCCCTCAATTGGAATATACCATTGCCTCTTATTCCACCAGTTTTGTCCTAAGGTCTCACACCTCCTAAAATGATTAAAGAAATATCAACAATACATCAAGTTTGTCCATTTGTCAGTTAGATTGATCTTACATTAGACTTATCCAATATGGGAAAACAAAACATGTAGTCAACATTCCGTCAAGGCATGACTGGTTGCTACGGCGGTTTCTGACTCATTCCATGGTTTAAAAAGAAGTGGGCTCATGGATCAAATTATTTTTTTTACTGCCGAAAACACACACTGTATGTGTGAGTGTCTCAAGACCAAATAACAGATTCATAATGTGTTGAACTGTGTACCGAATACTGAATGAGCCTTACTGAAAATGTATGAAGTTACAAGTCCTGCGTTAAACTTTAGTTGCCGAGTTTAGCCACGATAACAGTAAATTTGTTATGTGGGAGAGTCTGCAGTAGGCTTAACCCGACAAATCCAGTAAACCAGAAAATACAGGACACGCTTGCAAAGACTTGTGTTTCTATGCTGTGTTTAGCATAAATGCAAGGCTGATTAACACACTCTGATTAGCAATCATATCAAAACACTGGGGTACCAATTTAAAAAAAAAAGGAATATTCTAAGCAGCACATAATTTAATGAATCTATGACCAAAAGGCAATACATCTGTGCTGGTAACCTCTCTGATTACGTAGTTTATAATGTTTCTTTTATTGTGCAAGGCTGCCTTCCTAATATTTATTAGTGAAGTCATCAAAACAAGCCTGAAGCGAGCAGACTTTTTATTTATTTAACAAGTCTTGCACGAGAAGCTCCATTAGCTCATGGGAGAAATACATTTCTCAAGATTAAACAGTTTTTAAATTGTCACTAATGTTACTTAAAGTGTGAAATATTACTTAAGCTGCTCTATAAAAAATAAAAAAAAAATTATATGAAAACACTAACTATCATATCAAAGAAACACTACAGGGTCAGGAACACAATGTATTCCTGACCCAATAGTGGAAACCTCCCCCCAACAAGCATAAAAAACACCTTATTTCCTGCGCCGTGCGGGTCCGCCGGCACTGGCAACGCTCCCTTGGTGTCAATCAGAATTGCTGAATGTTAGCCAATCCAATGCTTTCCCATTAAGCTGTAGTTGTTCTGGTGACTAAAGTGTCCATTAAGACATCGATCTCAAATGGTTAGTGCGAGGAAGTATCTGATTAGCGGCATGAGGTGCTGTGACATCACTTCTGGTAACAAAACCTCCCATTTTTCACAGTGAAGTTTAACAAAAGAAGGGAGGGGGTACATTAGGTTGTCTGCAATGTCCTCATGCTTCTAAAATGGAACCCTTTCAAGTAAAGATATTTGTGAAAAAATCACAAACATAACATTCAGGGACAGATTTCCCATGACCTTGGGGTGGCAAAACCGGTGGGTAGATAAAGATCTCTATATTTGTTTAACATTTTTGTTTACAATAATGTTTACACATCCAGTGCAACAAATTAAAAGAACTCCTATATATCAGTTCTGATTGCGAAATGTCTTGAATCTAAATTATTTTTTGATAGGTAACACTAACCCTATACCAGGCCCGGACTGGCCATCGGGCACACCGGGCAAATGCCCGGTGGGCCGCGGGGCCGAGGCCCGCAGGGGAGATCACAGGATCTCCCCTGCCAGCCCCTGCAGGGCTAGCGCTACCCGAGCGCCGGCCCTGCTGTGTGTCTCCATGGGCCGGTGGGGAGATCAAAGATCTCCCTCACCGGCCCAGAGACACTTCCAGGCGGCCGCCGGCAGGAGAGGGTGTGAGGGAGGCAGGAGAGAGGACCGTCTGAGCTCTAGCCATCAGCTCCGCCGGGTCCTCTCGCGAGGTCTGAGCGTTGCTGCGCTTACTGCGGCAACGCTCAGATCTCGCGAGAGTGAACTCTAGCCTTCAGGCTAAAGTTCACTCTCACCACTGGACCACCAGGGAAGGATGGCAGCATGGCACCCCTCCTCCCCCCCAGGCAGAACGGATCCTCCCCCCCCTACCAGGCTAAATGTAAGAAGGGAGGGGGGGGGAATATAACTTTTTTTTTATTAATAAAAATATATATATTTAAATTTAAATAAAATATACATTCACACTCACACACACAGCACCCTCAGACACACACACAGCACCCCCAGACACACACACAGCAGCCCCCAGACACACACACAGCAGCCCCCAGACACACACACAGCAGCCCCCAGACACACACACAGCAGCCCCCAGACACACACACAGCAGCCCCCAGACACACACACAGCAGCCCCCAGACACACACACACACAGCGCACCCTCAGACACACACACACAGCACTCTCAGACACACACACACAGCACCCTCAGGCACACACAGCACCCTCAGACACACACAGCACCCTCAGACACACACAGCACCCTCAGACACACACAGCACCCTCAGACACACACACAGCACCCTCAGACACACACACAGCACCCTCAGACACACACAGCACCCTCTGACATATACACACACACTACAGCACCCCTCACACTGCACTACTACACACATTACGCTCCAGATACACGCTAGATCCCTTACCCTATATGAACTCTTTATCCTCTATACACACACACACACAATCTCCTTTACACAGTAGATCTCCTACACACACACACTGCACCACCTACACACACACTACATTCCTTGTCAGCAAACACACACAACATTCTCTAAACACACCCTCTCTACAACCCCTACACACACTACGTCACCAATACACACATACTACAGCCCGTATGCACACACTCGCTACATCCCCTATAACACTATGCTCCCTATACACACACTCTCTATAGCCCCTAGCCACAGATATTACACCACTAACACAAATGAAATTGACCTATTTACACAATACCACACCACACTCTACACACACGCAATCCCACAAGCAGGCTCCAAACACATGCACCATACACTTTCCTGGCCCTTTTGTCCTCTGGTATCCCACTTGTGGAGACACCAGAGACAATTTAAAAGCAAACACAGAGCAAGCATGTTATTAAATTTGCTTGCACTGCGAAGAACAAATTCAGGGCCTTTTTCTAATGCCAGAGCTCTTCAGTGGGGCTCTGCGCATTGAACTAACATGCTCACTTTGAGAGGTGGCGTGCTTGTCATTAGTGATGACAAAACACACCCTCTCTGGCCCCGCCCCCTTCTTAGGGGGCCGCTCTGATTAAAATATGCCCGGGCCTAATTTTTTTCCCAGTCCGGCCCTGCCCTATACCAACCATAATGTCACGGGATTCGTACCCTAAAACGCAGGAAACAGGAATCCCACAAAAGGTGGATCCGAAAGACGTATTACCGAGCATTAGAATAGCATAATATCGAGCATAAGCCAGGCTTAACGTATTAATACAACAAGAAATATATATATATATATATATATATATATATATATATACACACATACATATATATAAAATTAAGTTTTACCATGTGTGCTATGTATGGTTAATGCAATGTGATCACAAAGCTGCTAAAACAGATAATACTGCATAAACCAACCAGCCAATATTCCAGGCTTAAGTGTTATTGTGGGAACCTAGTTGGAAAACCCACCAATATTTCATGTAAGCAATTCTTGTATGTGATTTGTGTGCATTACATTGCTGAGCTACTACACCAAGCATGTCAAACTCGCGTGCCACGGGCAGCCCACAACGGACATCTTTGCGGCCCAGCGAGCTGCGAGTGAATGCTTAGTGTTAAAGCAGAGTAGGCACCTGCTTTCTTTACATTGCAGGTGCCTACTCTGCTAAAATTTACCCAACCAGGCGGGGAGGTCGCTGGAGATGCTCACTGTTCCTACTCCTCACTACTCCTCTGCGCACACCATCTGTAGTGATGCCGGGCACCGGAATATGACGTCATATTCCTGCACCCGGCATCACTAAACTGCGCGCGAGGGAGCAAGAAGGAGATCTCCAGATAGAAGATCCCCACTGGACCTCAGGGAATGATGTGAGTGTGTGCAATAATGTGTGTGTGTGTCTCAGTGTTTGTGTGTGTGTGTCAGTCAGTATGTGTATCTGTCAGTGAGTGTGTGTGTGTGTCTGTCAGTATGTGTGTATGCCAGTGAGTGTGTGTCTGTCTGTCCATGAGTGTGTGTTTGTGTGTCAGTGTGTCGTCAGTGTGTGTGTGTGTGTGTCAGTCTGTGAGTGTGTGTGTGTCTGTTTGTGTGTGTGTGTCAGTGAGTGTGTGTGT
Source organism: Pelobates fuscus (assembly GCF_036172605.1). Classification (NCBI taxonomy): domain Eukaryota; kingdom Metazoa; phylum Chordata; class Amphibia; order Anura; family Pelobatidae; genus Pelobates; species Pelobates fuscus. Next base: position 86,741,644 of record NC_086328.1, on the reverse strand, counting down.
ATGTGTCGGTCTGTGTTGCTATGGCCACAGTTGGACAGTGGAGTACCTGGAAGTGCACGGAGGCATACAACGCCACATCACATTCCAACGTGATGTCGACGTGCTCCACCTTCACAGGGTTTAAAAAAGTTGCGGGAGGATCCGCTTTGGCACAGAGTGCGGACAGCGCCATTTGGGGTATACCAAAGGCCGAACTCCGGAGTAGCATACTAGCAGCGGCAATGTGAGTGGAGTCTGCTTGTTGGGTAGTGGGGGGACTGGGATTTAGTAAGGGGGGGGTGCGCGTTTTTTAAAAAAAAAAAAACAAAAAAACATCTATACTGTACTTCGTTTCTATGAAAATGTAAGTTGTTTTTTTTTTTTTGTGGCCCACATAAACTTATTTTGCCCGTGCTAGACTTTGAGTTTGACATGCTTGTACTACACCATTGGGTTCCTGTTCTGTGATCTCTCGCCCTTAAGAGCTGAAGTTTGAGCAAGTAGGTGACGGCCTTCTATACAGTGTGGGATATCTCCCTTTACATTAGAGCCATCCATACCAAGAGCCAGGGTTAATGGAGCTCTTGGAAATGTGAGTTTAAACTCCAGACATGTTTATTTAAAAAAAACAAAAAAAACCTTTCTTTGTATAGATAGTGTGGATGGTCTGCACTATTATGTGTGTTTTTTTTTGTTTTTTTAGGTTAACTAAACGTTGGGTTAACCCCTTAAGGACTGAACCAAATGTACCCGTTGTGAACAAAACAAAACAAACAAAACCTGGCATTTGCGCTATATGTCTGTCCAACCGTAATTCACCTTTTTCATATTGAATGCTTTCATTTAATATCAAATATCAATATTTAGCTATGAAACATAATTTAATATGAAAAAAATGGGAGAAAATAAGAAATTTTGTTATTTTTTTAGTTCTACATGACATTTTATCTGTCAATAGAAAAATGAATCCAGGCACTGCAAATGAATTCCAAAAAGAAGGCAATTTATTGGAACCAGCAGCTACAAAGCGACGTTTCAACCCCTAAGGGTCTTTATCAAGCTACGTAGCTTGATAAAGACCCATAGGGGTTGAAACGTCGCTTTGTAGCTGCTGGTTCCAATAAATTGCATTCTTTTTGGAATTCATTTGGAGTGCCTGGATTCATTTTTCTATTTCTACTATTATATTTGGTCCATTTGGGTACTGGGACATTTCCAGTGAAGCACCCTGGATTCCTTGGCAAGGGGTGGAGTGCACTTCCATCAATTTTCTACATTTTATCTGTCACTGTCATAATACTGTTTGCTTTTACTGCAATAAAATACACATATTTGTATTCAGCAAAGTCTCACGTGTAAAACAGTACCCCCTATGTACAGGTTTTATGGTGTTTTGGGGAGTTACAGGGTCAAATATAGCACGTTACATTTGAAATTGAAATTCGCCAGATTGGTTACGTTGCCTTTGAGACTGTATAGTAGCCCAGGAATTAAATTTACACCCATAATGGCATACCATTTGCAATAGTAGACAACCCAAGGTATTGCAAATGGGTCCATTTGTCCAGTCTTTTTTAGTAGCCATTTGGTCACAAACACTGGCCAAAGTTAGCGTTAGTATTTGTTTGTGTGTGAAAAATTCAAAAAAACGCCAATTTTGGCCAGTGTTTGTGACTAAGTGGCTACTTAAAAAGACTGGACATACCCCATTTGCAATACCTTGGGTTGTCTACTATTGCAAATGGTATGCCATCATAGGGGTAATTTCCATTCTTGGGCTACCATAGGGTCACAAAGGCAACGTAAGCAATCTGGCGAATTTTAATGTGAAAAAAATAAAACACAAGCCTTATATTTGACGCTGTAACTTTTGAAAACACCATAAAACCTGTACACGAGGGGCACTGTTGTACTCGGGAGACTTTGCAAAACACAAATATTTGTGTTTCAAAACAGTAAAAAGTATCACAGCAATAATATCGTCCGTGTAAGTGCTGTTTGTGCGTGAAAAATGCAAAAAACTTCACTTTTACTGACGAAATCATCGTTGCAATACATTTTACTGTTTTGAAACACTAATATTTGTGTTCAGCGATGTCTCCCGAGTAAAACAGTACCCCCCATGTACAGGTTTTATGGTGTCTTGGAAAGTTATAGGGTTAATAGTGCTAGCAAATTAAATACCCTATACTTTCGGCATGGGTTGTCGGGGCAGGTCCCGCCAATTGTAATTAATTAAGATACCTAATTATGTAAAAATATTACATAAATATATGTGTAGAATATATATATATAATTTTTTAAAAAATATTTGTATTAATATATAGGTATATAGTGATATATACGTATATATTTATGTATATAGATATATGTATATAGATATATTATTTCGTTCTACGTGTATTTTGATATAAATATATATATTAATATTACAATACAGTTAGAACGAAATAACACACATCTATATATTTTTTAATTATTTATTTTTAATTATTTATTTAATTTTATTTAACGTATTTACATATTTTTTTTATATTATATATAAATATGTATAAACAATAATTATATATATATTTAATCAGTATCAGTCTACGTGTAATTTGATAATAAATATATATATATATATATATATATATGTAATTTTATATATATATATATATATATATATATATATTAATAGTAAAATACACCTAGACAGTGTATGTGTGTGTATGTATTTGTGTATATATATATATACTTAGATCATATATATATATATATGATCTAAGTATATATTTATTTTTTTTACACAGTTTTAACATTATTTTATTTTATTTTCAGCCAGCAGGGGGACTGTCATTACAGTTAGTCCCCCTGCTGGCAATGCCTGAGCCAGCTAACCCGGCCATGTGATTGTGAGGTCCTCGCAAGGACCTCACTCTCACATGGCCGGGTGGCCCCCAGGAGGAAGGACGTGCCGCAGGGGGCTCCCTGGGTAAGTAACAAAAAAACGGAGGGCATACTATTACTCCCGGCAGCGTTTAGAGCCGCTTCAAATAGGGCGTAATAGTACGCCCTCCGGTCTTAAAGGGTTAAGTATTCCAAGCAGACTATTATTTTGGTATTGACTAAGGTTGCCTACCCCTGCTCTAAACACTCTACATTGTGGTTTATGCTATACCTTCCAGTGGTATTTGTTTCATCTGCAAATCATCCTGTTCCTCCTCCTGGTTTCTTTAAAAAAAAAAAAAAAAAAAAAAGGTATTGTGGTATTTAAGCAGGTCTTAAAATTGCTTTGATTTCGATTACGCTGTATGATATGCATTTTCCTCAATGAAAACTTATTGGCGAAAAACAAGTGGCATAACATTGTTGTAACAGTATTTTTTGCATTCACTAAAAACTGTGAATTGAATTGAAAATGTAGGCCTGATAGTCAGGCTATAGCTAGCTTGAGGATTTTTTCCAAATCAGCTACTTTTGGCATTCCGTTTTTCATTCACTGTTTAGAGAATAAACCTCTATGCATCATTTTTCTTCACCATGTTCTAATGACAATTTATCTATATAGTTGTGTGAAGTCAAAAGCAGAGATCGTTGTTTAGGCTGTTTGGCTAGGAAAGGTGAAATATGGATGCCGTCCAAGAGAAAAAGAGAAACAAAAAATAAGAAGTAAAAATGAACATGGGATAGAGTAAATGTGGGAGACCCTTTGGCAGAGGCAAAAAGGAGTGGGTAAATAAGAGGGATTAGGTCTGTATAGGTGGAAAATAAGATTCAGGGGCAAGAGGTAATTAAATAAATATAACAATGGGCAATTTAAGGATGATTTATCGTAATACAAGCAGATTTATCGTAATACAAGCAGAGAAGTAAAGCACACATTCACATCATTAACTAAATATATATATATTACTAATCTGTGATGGAATGCAGTGTGAGTAAATGTCCTTTGGGAATATTTACAAATTCACCTCCTGTGGCTGCTAAAGACTGCTTGCACGTAGCACCCTGAGGTTCCTGCATTCCCCTTAGATTACTATAGTGCCAACTGGTGGTAAGTAGTAGTTAATATGCAAGGAATATTCTGCAGAGAAACGCTTTGGGGATATAGCGATTGGAGTAGCTGTCATTTCCTATATATATACATGCTGCATTCATGATTATAAACATTACATTTAAATAAGAGGGGAAAAGCACTTATATCTATTTGGATCTCCACGATACACTGCCTGCAGCACTGGGAAGGTCCATCTGCTACACCAGACTTCCATGCACAGACAAACTCCCTGATGACATTATTCAAATTGTTCAGACCCAAACAGCAGTGTTCTCATACCAAACTCAAGGCTGTACTTAATAGTTGTCAGGGTGAAACTGACATGGGTACTTTATGCAAATACACCACAGCACAGCAGGAAAAGTTGTTTCACCTCGGAGAGCAATTGCCCTTCCCCAAACGCGACATTGTTTTTTGGACGAAAGGATCGGCAGGCTCCAAAGAAAACAAGGCAGATGAGCCAGCAAACTACCTATACTGATATTACCAAGAGGCATTTTATTGTAAGAATGTTTCATTTAGAATGAGCTTCAGTAACATGACGTTGATTGAGACGATGTAGAACCCTGGAATATGCTAGACACCATTACAGAGGATAATTATTAACGGCTAATGTCTACCTCTGATGAAGTGGACTGATTCCCTACGAAACGCAAGAGGACCGTTTTTACTGTGGAATCTCACTACAGTGGGCCACTGGAATGCAAATCAATGTCGGACAGGACTTAGTGAGAACACATGCCACAGTGACATCTTTTTCTTGGGAATACTAATTGGTCAAGATGCATAGTCTTTGAGGAGCCGAAAACCAGGGAACCAATTGTTGGCACCATAGCTGAAGATGTACATTTAGGAGTAGAGGAGGGAGTGGGGTCTCCTGCCAGGAGTAGGAATGCTGAGTGTTTTATATACTACATGGAAAAATAGTGTCTACAGAGAGCATTATTTGTTTGTAATTCTCATTACAGACACACAAAAAATATCCTCTTTTACAAATTGGGATAGCAAGAAAGGATTCTACAAATGGACTGTAAGAACTTTATGTTATTAGTAGTATTTAAATTGGTTTGCTGCTTGTATCCTGTTTGCATTGCATTATTTAATTATTGTTGTTTTCAATGTTTGTTTTTTTAAGATCTAGTATTGTGAACCAGGTGGCATTGAGGATTTTTTCCGCTGCAGCAGTATTTGGTCTGTGTCTGTTTATTTTTGGGGAAAGTGTTAAACAGTCACTTTGATGACAGAGCAACATTAATAAACTCCTAACCAATACCAACATGAGAATGTTTGAGGTGGGTGTTTTCCTTTATCACGTAGCATGTTAATGACTACACAACCTACAACAATGACAATATTGGCAGAACTGGATAACCCATTAGCAGACTGCTGAGGGTGCCTGCTTTGAATTTTAGGTAGGCCTTGCCAGGGCAGGAGTGAGCAAAAGCTCGACCTGCTTGGCCCTGTGCCACTCACTACATTCAGGGGGCAAGTGGTCTGCACCTTTGCTGGGTGCAGATTACTCAAACTGCTCCCTCCCAGTCTGGGCTCTTCTCAATGACTCAGAGTGCTACAGCCAGTGCTCTAAGTCATTAGATGAGCACTGAGATGGGAAATAGCTCTTACTTTATCAGTTTTAAAGGTTTCTCTCTTTTTTTAATTTTTATTTTAAACAAGGAGCACCATATTTCACAAATCTAGTACATTTTATCTTGAAAATAATACCTATATGCAGCATGAGATAGGGACAATATAAGGAGAACGATTTTTAAATTTAGAAATGAAATAATTATTATAACAGAAAATCCATTCTGTGGTTGGATGGAAAATAATGAGAGGCAATATATGTGGGAGGCTCTCTCTCTAGATATTGAAATAGAACATGTACAGTAAGATTATAAATGCTTTTTGTCATTATAAAATTTCTGCATTAGCAGTGCAGTACTCCTTGCTGATATTATATAAGGCAGCAGGGATCATTATGTGTGTTCGCCGGTACTCTGCAGCGTTATATATTGCCACCTGTTTATTATACAGGGATAAGGCTGCACCGAGCACTTGGTTTTATAATAAAAGCTTTATTTGGCCTGTGTAGCTCATTATGCTCAGGGTTTATCGGCAGCCTACTCTGTATGCTCTCTCATCTGCACTGCTTATTCCACTTGCAATAACCTCATGGGCCCTGAAGAGGCAGGTTATGGAAATACTGCTATGTACAGGAATAAAATACAAATCGAAGGCGAGATAAATCCAGCACTGCCCGAGTCTATCCTTGATAATCTGCAGTTAGCTGGTCACTTTGTATTAGATGGGAACCAGAACTGACTCAGCCTGTTCTGATAATCCCCGGTCAGTTAGTGCCACGCTTTAATTCGATAAATCTGTCAGTGGGTCACTTTACATTAGGCAAACATTTACACCCTTAAAGGGGAGGCACCTTCTTTCCCAGGATTTGTAATATTACGTTTACCTTAATATTTTAAGAAAATATGTCTTGTTAGACCTGAAAAATAAAGTTAAATGGTTACTCCAACCCTTTGGGAAGGGAACCTACTCCGTGTAAAATGCCCTATTCAATGTCATATGTGCTGGTGCTAGCCCCTAACCCACAATTGGCAATAACTCTGTTGGTGAAGTGTGAAACAATGCACATACATACAAATACCACAATGACCAAGTCAAATCACTGAAGTGGTCCTGGTGGTTGGAGTAACCCTTTAAATGTGGAAATCCACAGTATTGTATTTACATTTTTCCTGGAACGGAGTTCTTCTATCTTGGCTCCCCGTCTGGCTTTCTTATAAACTCTGCCCTTTGTACCCGTCAATCAGCATTGAGAGAACGTAGAAGAGAGAAGCAGCCGTAAAAACAATAGGGCTATGTATGAAAAGTAATTATGGAGTTCATTTTTAAAGTCGTGCAATCACCATAGGAAATAATGGAATGTTCCTGCTGACAAATCCATCCACTTTAACAATGTTTCTTCCATATCAGTGTACATTTTGGCAGCAAACTTCAATTTAGTTTTAGTCATAGTCTTTTGACTAAAAAGCCATTTTTGTTTTAGTCGTATTTTAGTCATCTGAATTGTTTTAGTCGACTAAAGCTCCAGTAGATTTTAGTTGACACAACCAAAATCGAATGGGTTTAGTGAAAGACTAAATCTGTCTCTTTTGCCCCTATCCCAGCCACTCAGTGTCTCTGTGTGTCCCCAGCCCCTCTAGATGTCTTTCTCAAGCCCTTGTCTGATTCTTTTGCCCCACCCGCAGCCTCTCTGTGTAGTGTTCATTTTGGCAGCAAATTTCAATTTAGTTTTAGTCATAGTCTTTTGACTAAAATACCATTTTGGTTTTAGTCATATTTTAGTCATCTGAATTGTTTTAGTTTTAGTCTAGTTTTAGTCAACTAAATAACAATTTTAGTCACATTTTAGTTGACAAACTTTAACACTGTTCCAAATTACTATTCATATACATAACCCACTTTTTGTGTTCTCCTTCTCAGAGTTTATAACAGTGCAATATGTGCCCTAGTTGTGTCAGGACTAAATTGAATTGTGACAACAAATGCCAAATCTTAAAATATATATATTTATATATATTTAAATGGTACCATGGACAGGGAACAAGATGTGTTTGTTGTTAGCTGTGCATCTAAAAGACATACACCATTGAGCCTAACTACCTCCTCCCGTTATTCTTCTCATTAAAGCTGCAGAAATTTATACAAATCTTTGAAGCTTAACATTGCCACACTTGATGACATCACCACATGGCCATACAAGTTCTTTCACAGCATGCGCATATTGCGCCTAACTAGAATGTACAGACTCCCTCATTGGTTTCTATGACAGCCATACTACAGCTGTACATATACATAGATTCATTCGTTCCCGTGGAGGAGTATATTTGAGGCTATTTGGCAAATTCAAGGAAACATCACTGCAATGTGTAATAGGATGCTCATTTAATAATGAATATTTTCGTAAATTTAATTGTATCAGCATTAGCCGCAGCAGGGCAGGGTTTTTGTGGGATCTGCATAGCGCTCATTCAGCAAATATGGAGAGGGCTTTGATTGGCTGAGAAAAATCACCTACTTCCTGTTTCTGAAGAGGTTGCAAATTTGCAGCAAACAAGGGCAATTTGAAAGTACGTGCGTAATGTAAATAAATCTTATTTAGGCATGGCTAATGAAATGTTAAAAGCAAGCCTAATTTTTTTGCCAAGTTATCTTATCTCAGTGTGTGCCATGCAGAAGCAGTAGGATGGATCGATCCTGAGATGCAAAGTTATCTTAGCAGCCAGGATGACGAATCCTCTATAAAAGGTCACGCAACTCTTAAAAGATGTAAATATTTATTATTTGCTGGCCGAGCAAACAGAGACTTCTTCCACCTCTGGGAGGAAGCTTATTATGAATATATTGACCTCTTGTTCCCATTGCTGCTCACCTTTTTATGTCAAGTCAATTAACAGACATTTATTCAGATTTTTCCAATAAAGTGGACCACTGGGTCTTGGGGATTGAGAAACTCAGCAGCTGATGACTACAATTCTCATTATGCACAGCCAGCTAAGAGGCTAGATTTAAGCTCTTCCCTAGCTGGTTTGTGTGAATCTTGTGTCAATCTTATACTTTTCTCTAAATAATACCATTAATACAAGCATACTGCAGTGATGGCTGAAAACAGATGGCTACTTATGTTATGTAAAACTCAAAAAATCTTTCATTCCTAATAGATACTTTTCCAAGCAAACTACTGTATATACTCGAGTATAAGCCGACCCCACTAATTTTACCCCAAAAAACTGGGAAAACGTATTGACTCGAGTATAAGCCTAGGGTGGGAAATGCGGCAGCTACTGTTAAATTTCTAAATAAAATTAGATCCTAAAAAAATTATATTAATTGAATATTTATTTACACCGTGTGTATATAATGAATGCAGTGTGTGTGTGTATGAGTGCAGTGTGTGTGTGTGTGTGTGTATGAATGCAGTGTGTGTGTGTGAGTGCAGTGTGTGTATGAATGCAGTGTGTGTATGAATGCAGTGTGTGTGTATGAGTGCAGTGTGTGTGTGTATGAATGCAGTGTGTGTATGAATGCAGTGTGTGTGTGTATGAATGCAGTGTGTGTGTGTGTATGAATGCAGTGTGTGTGTGTATGAATGCAGTGTGTGTGTGTGTGTATGAATGCAGTGTGTGTGTATGAATGCAGTGTGTGTGTGTGTGTGTGTGTGTGATGCAGAGCCTTGGTGGGGGGTGGGCATTTTTATTATTATTTTAATATTATTATTAATATTTTATTATTACATTTTATTTATTACATTTTTATTTATTTTTATTCGTCCCCTCTCCCTGCTTGTTAGCTGGCCAGGGAGGGGGGCTCTCACTCCCTGGTGGTCCAGTGGCATTGGCAGTTCAGTGGAGGGGGGCTGGCAGGAAGCACTTACCTCTCCTGCAGCTCCTGTCAGCTCCCTTCTCCTCCGCGCCGGTCCGGTCAGCTCCCATGTCAGCTAACAGTGTAAGTCTCGCGGCCGCGGCTTACACTGGGACTTGCACAGGGAGCTGACCGGACCGGCGCAGAGGAGAAGGGAGCTGACAGGAGCTGCAGGAGAGGTAAGTGCTTCCTGCCAGCCCCCCTCCACTAAACTGCCAATGCCACTGGACCACCAGGGAGTGAGAGCCCCCCTCCCTGGCCAGCTAACAAGCAGGGAGGGAGGACGAATAAAAATAAAGATGTAATAAATAAATAAATAAAATGTAATAATAAAATATTAATAATAAAAAAAAATGACTAATTATAAAAAAATAATAATATTAGAGTAATAATAAAAATGCCCACCCCCCCACCAAGGCTCTGCATCACACTCTGCATCACTCATACACACACACACTGCATTCATACACACACACACTGCACATACACACACTGCCACCCCCCCCTCCTACACAGCCCCTGGTCTGTATTATGGCAATGTAAATTGCCATAATACAGACATTGACTCGAGTATAAGAGACTTATACTTGAGTATATACGGTATATAGTTTCATGCAGGATTCCATTTTGAACTCCGGCTTTGTTTTCTTCAGCCCTTTAAGTGTGAGTGCTAGGGTATGTACTAGGCCTGCAAAATGGTTTACTGTTACTATATTCTCTGTACAGACAGTGACAGGAGGCTGGACACTGTCATTTAACACCATTTACTGCTCTAACCAGTGCTATGCAATAAACCTTTTTTTTATGACCTGCTGCTCATTTTTGAAAAGCTATCCTCCTTCGCTTTCATTACCTGTGGGGAAATGTTCAGGAAGAGAGAGGACGAGTATTAATGTGAATTTAACCGGTTCCAAGCCCAATGCAAAAGGGGAATTCGAAGATATACTTTTTTAATAGAAAAAAATCCTAGCAGAATGATTTAAAATTTAAAAATCTGCCCTAAACGGGAGTTCTTTAACTGTTTGCATGCCAAGTTAGTATCTATGCAGCCTGCTGTATGCTGAATCAACGTAACTAAAGGTCAGCAGCTTATTGTGGTACATGTATCTGTTTAAGATCTAAACTTGTGATTGAAAGGGAACCAACGACCTTCTGTGCAGACCGCAGAGAAACAAATCGTAAAACCTGCAATTATAATATTGCCAGACAATAATCTACATTCCAGAAGCTTTTATAATGTCAATAATCAGAGAGGATTATCAAACTGATTTGTATGAGAGAGAATAAATAAATCAATGGGCATGGGAGCAGCAGAGAGGTATTGCTATAGTGTCTAGTGGGAGGAGGGGGTATTACATAACCCGGCATATACCCATGCAGAGTAAGCGTGGCTTGCAATACATCTGACAGATTCACAAAGTGGTTCTCGTTCTCTATCTTTCCTGTTATTAACTGCAGAAGACATAAAGGTGACTGCGCTCTCTCTGTAAGATTTATAAGGCACGCTAATTCAACAGAAGGGGAGAGAGGAAGATACAAGTGTAGAGGGAGAGAGAGATATGGAAACATGACAAACAGGGGGGTAGTCGAAGAATGTGTGAAAAGAAGAGGAATAAAAATTGAGAATAGAAGGAAGTTTTTGTCGAAGATGCCCATAATAGTGAATTCTAATCACAAAATGCAGCCTTGTAAAATTTGCCTGTGGAAAGCAGAGCGTGCTCATTGATTTAAGAAGAACATATGCTTTAAATGGATGTGTGAAAAGTGTGTATGATACAGCCTGTACTGTAATATTGGAAGGGCTGGCAATCACTGCATACTGTACCCACGCAGGTGATCAGACAAGAAATGATGTTTATTATCATTGACAAGCATCATTTTGGGAGCTGGTTGCATGAAACAGACTCATAGCACCACTGGAAGCTGTGTGATCATGAACACAGCTATGTATTTAGTTATCCTGGACATCTGAAAAGCTAGCAAGCCGTGTGATGCTTCAAATATTCACTTAGAGATCTTCACGGTATTGCCACAATTCCACAACTGCATCTCCGTGATGTCTGAGTGTGTGCAACTCGTTACATGCAGTATTTACCATCCACTATGAACATATTAAGTTATTTTAGCATTTATATCAGAAGACAAAGGTCTTTGACCATGTATACACAACGTGGACATTATTGGGCCTAGTTTGTGTGTTCATTATCTCCTTTACATTTTTGAATGTCCAAGAGGAACACTTGTTTGAATGGGTTATGATGTAGTTATTGTCAGGATTTGGGGCTAGTCAATGAATTTTTATGTTAGTGGTCATAGTAAAATAACCTAATAATAATAATTGAAATAATATGGCATGATCACAGCTCACTTTAATCCATGCCCAATAAATCTCTGATGTATTTAAAAAAGAAGGATATTCTTAGAGGTTTCATTGCCCTTAGAAAAGGTGGATATATTTAGCATTTAGTATTTAAATATATGTAGACAAAAATGCATTTCATACATTTAAATAAAGCCATCTAAACATCATGTGAAAATGGTGTCAGTTACATTCTAATGATTTTTGATCATTACATTTAATGATTACATCCCGGCCCATTTCATCCATATTTGCCAACTAATTGGTCCATGGCTTGCCCACTTTATACCGTTGCTGTGGTTGGAGACGATACTTTCATTTTATTTTTATCCTTTCCATAATAACACGTTTACTTGAGATGTTTTTTTTTCTCTATTTATAAAGGCCACACGGTAGATCAGGCAAACCTACAATGCAAATAACTAGTGATATTTCACTGGGATAATCGCTAAGAAATGCCCTGCTACTAAATGCAAACAGCAAATTGAGCTAATCAGTATGTCTGTTCCTTAAAGCTAGACATTTATGGTTCATATAACTGCTATATTATCATTTATAATAAAGATTAATTACATGCTGTGTTGCTTTAAGAGCTACTAATGATATATCTACTCACGGCAGCCCTGTCACAATATGATGCCACATTTGTGGTTTTAAAGTAGTGTCACGCAAACCCTTATTCCCTGCTTCCTGCACCCAACGTTCTGATTGGTCATGCTGAAAAAACTCATAAGTGAAACATTCTAAGTCAGAGTGCAACTTATATCACACATGGTACGTGAACAATGTTCCATTAATGACTCCATTCCTGTAATCTGTTGTCAGATCCCAGACTCCTGAATCCTTTCATGTGTAGGTGATAATCAAAGGAAGTGCAGAGCTTGTGCTCTAGTTGTAAAGGAGAACAAGAGAACCACCTATGTAAGGGTCCACCTGCTAGCCTTCAGTCAATCATAGGTTTGACAGGTGGAGAAGAGATTTTTTTAAAATGTAGCTTTTACACAAATTATACATTATATAGAGATTAAATATTTTATCCACATATTTTATAGACACATACAATGTGTGTAATATATAAATATATCTATATATATATACACACACACACACACACACACACACACACACTCATATCACTTTCTTGCCATGTAAGTGATTGTATTATTGAAATATATACACCTGTACCATGCAAGACATTATGGTTTGATATCTGTCAGAGTAATAAGTCTCTAAAATAAAGCTTAGAGGAATCAAATAAAACATGTGCGTACCACGCGGTGTGATTTATCTGCTCCAGATGTTTCAGAGATTGAATAGAAATGAAGTCAAATGTTAAAACCATGAAAATGTTTTTATAAAACAGGGGAGGACAGGAAATATAGGCAATTGCCACCTCGGGCCACTAGCATACAAGGTTTGTTGGTAGCAGCCTCATAGCACCATCTTCTTCAGTGGATTAAAATAGCAGTCTGTCACTGTGCGAGTATGTGTTTGGAATTGGGGCCTGCTGGTGTACTCCAAGACTTGATTACCGGGATATTTCCTGGTAGAATGCCATGTCTTGAGCTGACCATTTAGCCAGGCTACGAAGCGTATGTAGGGTGGTGCTGGAAGTATGTTGGTACTGTGGAGGTATATGTAAGTGACTGTACAGTGAGATGAGATAGTGTCCATCAGATACACCATCACTGGTAATAATGGAGACACGAGATACAGAATAGTTCATCATACTGATAAAGGTTGCAGAGATGCACTACACACCTCCACAAAAAAAGCCATGCCACCACCACGTCAAAAGTTGTCAGAGGAAATTTGCTCTAAACTCTGTTTTTCATCTTGCTTTGGTTCAGGAGGGCTTCTAGTGACTGTTTGCAACATCTACCCACAATGCCGGGTGGAGTTTCTGCGGTCCACTATATATAAGATGTTAATCTTTCTGTCTTGTTAGAGGTTAGCATGACTGCATACAGCTTAATTATCCAACGTTAAGAACAAAGCATTACAGTGGAACCCTTTCATGCAGTAATGAATCAGAGCAGCAAAACCTACAAATAAATTTGTACAATTATGTCATAAAAACTAAAGGCTTACCACGGCAGTACAGACCATATTCGTTAGATCATTAAATTAGTTTATGGTTTCTTGAAGGGCCATGGAGCCTCACTCAACTTGGTGCATTTCAATTCAAGTCAAAGATATACTGTCTCACCAAAGTGAAGTGGTCCTGGAGAGTTCCACTTTCCCTTTTTTATTTACTCTTTCCATATTTTGTCGATGAATATTATTACTAGATGTAGCTGTTGACTAGATAGTTAGTTTAAAATAGTCCAAAATCTGGTTTCATATTTAGTTTTGCTTTTCCTCCTAATGTGTCCTGACTTAAATGTAATGTCACGGTAAAACAGAAACCGCTTTATCTTATTGCTCGACTTTCTGAAAAGTCAGTATCGTACAAATTCAAGTAGGTAAGCACCTCTTCCAATAAGTATTGACAATTGGCTAACCATGTACAGTAGGGACAGCGCAATAAAATTTTTATAGTGCAACCAGAAATATACAGACAAAGAATATAAAAATAAAATTGTCTTAGGAAACAAGTCATAGGTACCACGCTTAAGGGCCACGACAAGCTTCATAACCTTATTAAGGCTCATACCTGAACTATCTCATTCCCGTTGTCCCCAAACAAATGTCAAATGCTTGGATTAAAAAGAAAAATTGGGGGGCGGGGCCTGACAGGCAACATGGCCAGACGCGTTTCTTGCGAGCTCCTGCACCAGCAGGTATAACAACGACCCTCATGACTACCCAAACGAAGCTAACTACAAAAGAAGCCCAAAAAGAGAAACAGGACCACACGGGGAACAAAATGATACCCGTCCTGCAACGAAACATAACAAGAGCGCCTGAACCAGCTACGCGGCCTACACCAGACTGGAGCCTGAGGCCTGGGGGAAGCGGCCGTTCTCCCGGCACAGAACCTCCTCACGAGCGGCAATCAAATACTGCCCTGCCAACCCCCCCTCTGGACCGGCGGGGGATATCCCGGTCCTCGCTGGGGGCGGTTACCCCCACACTAAAGTCTGACCAAGCGACAAAGCCCAGAGTAAAGCGGGGAGAGCATGGCCCGACCAAGATGGCGGCTAGGAAGCAGCCCACAACAATACACACACTTACCGAACCTCCCGAGCATGCACTGGAGTTTTATGAACGACTCCGAGCCAGCATATGGATACAGCTACACGCCCAGAGACTGCTCTTCAAGCGAGTAATGCGAGCAGTAGCGGAATGGATCCGCCCGGCAATCCGACGCCACGTGGGAGTAAATCCACCCCGAGGCTCCAGAACAACTCCGCGACGGTGCCGGAGCCGCAGATCAGCGCGGCGGGAAACAGCACAAGGCTACCTGGACGCCAAGCACCGAAGCGAAACCCGCCTGTACACCCGATTCACTTGCCCTTCAAAGACCCCAGCATCTTATACCCAGGGTAATATGCTCCAGTACTACCCGACACCGTCACCACAGTTTCCCCTCAGAGGAATAGGATGACCTATCGGCATGCGGGCAGGCGGCCTGCCTTCCCACAACCACCAAAGGACGCTATGCAGTTATGCAGGGACACTGGTCATACACTAAGCAAGTTTAGATATTACTGTTTTCTCGTGTTAATACAAGCGGACGTTTTCTTGTTTTATCCAGCACTATCTATTGCATTTATATGGCACTAAACATAAATATGTCCTAGCGTTAATGTACCCAAACTCGTTACACTCAGGATACAATGCACAAAATAAGATGTCATTTAAAATCGCTGCCTAGCCTGCCGTCACTGGCAATTGCCATGTAATGAACCTCTTGCATGCAACTACACTATCATAACGCTTAAATCGAGTTAATGCTTTGTTTACCTAAATTACTAAGGCTAAATGATAAATGTACCACAGGCGATAACAGCATAACCATACTTATCTATAGAAAAATGTGCGACCATGCAAGCCACTTTCATACTCCTTATCTATGTTCATATATGTTAATATACGCTGTTGGGGGGTTTGTGAAAACGTTGCTGTTTTATTTTATTTTATTCAAGTTCAACATATTTCGACAACATAACCGTTTAGTCATGCATGATATACAACAAAATATGTGCGAATTACTATGCCACTACGTAACTACTGCTAATCTTGAAATATGCTGTTGTGGCGTCTGTTAATACTAAGGCTAACCGATAAATGTACCACAGGCGATAACAGCATAACCATACTTATCTATAGGAAAATGTGCGAACATGCAAACCATTGTCATACTCCTCGTCTATGTTGATATATGTTAATATGTGCTGTTGTGGTGTTTGTGGAAACATTGCTGTTTTATTTTATTTTATTCGAGCTAAACATATTTCGACGACATAACTGTTTAGTCATACATGATATACAACTAAAAAAAAAAAAAAATGTGCGAATCTCTATGCCACTACGTAACTACTGTTAATCTTGAAATACGCTGTTGTGGCGTCCGTTAATAGCCTGTAACCACATGCACAACCAAAATAAAGAATTAAAAAAAAAAAAAAAAAAAAAAAAAGAAAAATTGATGCCTTTAATCACTACTGCATGGCATGTTTTTAGATTGCTGTTTCACTCACTGTTTATAAGTAACTCATATGCCTTTACCGCTCATACTACTTGTGTTAAATCAAAGAATCTAGAAGATAAAGAATTAGAGAAAAAAAAAAAATGTCCCTCCATTTACACAACTGTTAGACAATTTTCTTGAAAATTAAAAACAAATCCTGGATTTTGATAAATAATTTTAGCATTTTAGGTTATTTGCAAGACCTTAGTTCGAAAGTGGGCTGAACTGAAATATCTTTGACCAAGAAAGGTTTAGAAAGGTACATAAATTCTGCAACCATTTTACAGTCTGTTGAAGGGTGCTGGTACAATAATGCACCATGAAAGGGTTATGTGAAAAAAACTGCAAAAATAAATACCAGTTATGGACAGTTATGGACAAATGGAATCTGTTAGAATAAAAAAAATAAAAAAAAATGGTGCACAGTATTCCTTGTGTTATCACTGATTTTAGTAATGATGGCAGAGCTTTGTGAACAACATTTCTCATAATGCCCAGTCAACACCAAAAATCTGAAGTGTCAACGCTAATCACAACTACTCTAAAGACTACATACACTTTAAGCAGACAGCGCAAATGTTTTGCTTTTAGATTTTCTTTTAATTAGGTAAAGGTTTGACTCTGTATATTGACCTATAAAGGAGATTAACGAACCTGACTTTTAGACTTGCCGTTTTAGATTTGTGCTAATTTGGAAAAGTCTTTATACGTGACAATCTGTCTTCGGAAATAAGATGTAATAAAGCCCATCATTTTCTTCTCCTGACCCCCCAAAACACATTGTTATTACTGCTATTTATTTGTATAGCTTCAAGACATTCCACAGACCTAGAATGTAGCAAGTATATTGTATTATTTAATTGGACAGTCGTGTCATTATTATAGTTTTTAATGACTGTTCTTGCATGAATATCTAAAGTGGGATTCACCAAGAGGTGGATCTTCAGCTACTGTAGAACTACAATCCCATTATGCTTTGCTAGGCTTATAGGGACTAGGCTTAAAACAGTATAGTCACCAAAACAACTTTAGCATATTGAAGTAGTTTTGGTGTATATACCATGCTCTTCAGTCTCACTGCTCAATTCTATGCCATTTAGGAGTTCAATCATTTTAATTACAGAGCCCGAGTCACACCTCCTGGAATGCGACTTACACCGCCTTCCTAAACACTTCCTGCAAAATGACATCAAAGTTTACACTTCCTTTATTGCAAATTTCTGTTCAATTTAGAATCTTGTACTCTGTTACTTGCTTGCTAGACCAGGCAGGAGCCTCCTGTATGTAATTAAACTTCAATTTACAGAGCAGGAGACCATAAACGTTTAAACTAAGATACATCTGATTGAAAGTTAAGCCATTTTTTTCTCATGCAGGCTGTGTCAGTCACAGCCAGGGATGGTGTGACTAGCGCTGCATAAACAGAAACAAAAGGGGATTTAACTCTTAAATAGCAATGAAACTTCAGAGGCATAATTCTATACACAAAACTGCTTCATTAGGCTAAAAAAAAAAATGGCGACTAGAGTATCCATAAAAAATAAATAAATGTATAATTCTTTATTTTTGTAGTGCATGTGGTATTGTACAAGCGTATATGGACATTTTATCAGGAATACATATGATAATTTCGGAAACAAGCATAAAATAAAATGTCAGAGGTACTGCACTTTTTAAAAATATATATTTAGAGTGTAACAGGAGGAAAATGAGTCACTGCAGGTACTGATAGGGTTGAAATGTGTTTGAGGACTGACTGCACGACGTTAAAGTAAAGCACGATTAAAGCATGTGTGAATTAACAAGGTAAGGTAGGTATAAGGACAGTTTAGCTCTGCAACATAGTTATGTGAGCTAAATAATCTGCAAACCCAGTATTAGCAATTGCTATTATCAGTAGAAAGTAGCTCAGCAACTAAGTCTGCATTCACCATACACAAGCTAAAACAGATTATAGAATAACAAAATAAACATACGGTAGCTTAATTCAGGTGGGCTGGACACTGCTGTTTGAACACTCCTGTGGGTTACATTGAAGGGGATTGGAAATAATGTAATTATGGATTAAGAACCCTGTACTTTGTATGATAGGCCCATGGGAGGCTGTGTATGTTTTGTGGCAATTCACTCAGCCAAAGCCTTGTCGCAAGGCAGGCACCAATGGTCAGGCAGGACAGAGTTTGTTTTCTTTGATGCAGCTTGAAGTAGGCGATGAGAGCCCCAGTTGTGGGTCAGCACCAAGAGGTAGCTGAGTAACGGGGCAGATCCCTGTTCGGACTGTAGTTCGAAACGCAGGGGTGGTTGGTCCCGTTATAACGAGCCTCGTGGACCTCCTATCCTCTGAATGCCGATTCGCCAAGCAGGCCGGGGTCTTCCCTTTCGCTGCTTGGAGGTATTGGAGGGGCCTCTGTGCTTGCTGGGGCGGTCAGCCGAGGATCAGTCTGGCCGTTCATGCTGGTGGTGAGTTGGAGAGATGCTTGTCTCAGGTCACTTGTCACCTGGTGCTTGTGTTAGACCTGGGGCCACACAATGCTGCTGTAACATATTCCTCCTCACCTTGCCATATCTGCACCCAGCGGCCGTGTATAACTGACTCTTGCAGCATGTTGATGGACGCCGGCCACTGCGGATCCACGCCAAATTATATCCCCACGTCAGATGCACGCGCACATTTTGGGGTCAAAGGCCGTTTTCAGCCAATCAGAACTGTAAAGCACTTATTTAAACTCAAACTCCTCATTGCCCTGTCGTGGTTTCTGTAGTGGTTGTCCGAGAGTGTGTTCCTGTGCGTTTATTTCTGTTTTTTGACTTTCACTTTGTTTGACTTGCATTCTGGTATCCCTGACTTCTGGCTTTCCCTTATCGTTGTGTCCATTTCTGTGCCCCCTGACTTCGGCAAGTATCCTGACTATTCTTTGGTACATGAAGTCCAGCCATTCTAAGGCCCGGTGTATACTTTGCATTGAGTGGGCTTGTGTACACTGTAACCTGATATCACTTTAACTCCTTAAAATCCTTAAAATCACAGCTCACATTCCATTTTGTTCAGTAATGGTTGTAGTTCCAAATTACTTTATTTCAATAACAAAATAATACAACATTTGTTATATCTACACAACTAGACTAATATAGTTAAATCTCAAAACCCTAAACTAATTTATGTTTACTACTATAATGAGCTTGTTAAAAAGGACTATTGTGCTTTTACTGCTTTTTTTAGGATTTTAAAATGGAAATATATAAGCAGGATAGCAAATGCACAACTATCCCATATTTAAATTTCAATTCCTAGGATCCTCAGACAGCCTCCAGCTGGCCAAATACATACAGGAGGTAGAATTCTTTGAGCTGTAGACGGACGTTGGTTTAACAGATACCTGGGGCTAAACTTAGCACATAATGAGGGCTGTGCCCGCGTACCAGTAAGAGGTGCTGTGAGCTCACTCACAGATCTCTGAGTCCTTGTTTTGTACAAACTCCAGCAGTGCATTATATCCCACTCGCATTCATCCCAGTCTACAAAACAATTCTATTTGAAAATAAATTATGGTAATAATGTTTCTAGATAAGGTTAGCAGCAAGACTCGTGGTTATGCAATGGTATAGATGTGAGGCACAGTAGGTGTTCGTGAAATTTGTGAATCACAGGGAGAGAATAGGCTCTAATCTATAAGCTGCAATAAACAAAACAATATTAAACCTGTCATCTAAAACCAGCTTTACATTAATCAATAGAACATTAAAAAAACAAAAAAAAAACGGTCTATATAGAAAAAGATTGTGACGGCAGATAAAAACCAATTGGCCTATTTAGCAGTCTAAATCAGGGACTGACAGATATTTATAGACCTTAGGAGGCAGACAGACATTTAACAGCTACCAGGAGAGTCCCTCAGGGGTATATCCTGGTGCTTGTTCTGTTTATGTATTAGTGATATTACTAGTGGCAATCAATTTCACTGTTCAATTTATTTTTTTAACACTTAGTAAATCTACTTCTTGATTATTGTAGAGGGCGTGTGTTATTTGCAAAGCTGAGAGTGTGTGACAAAGATCTGGATTAGAAGCCATTGAGCTGTGCAGACGTCATCTTTTGCAGCTCTGGATTGAGTGCCCAAAAATGTACGGAAATCCTCTTTTTGAGTGACCCTCCACATACCAACTGAATGTGGCTTTGATTAATGTATTGATAGGTCCAATTATTTTAAGAATCGTTGCTGTGAATTCTGGGGAGTTGACGTTGAGAGAGCAGTGTTACACTTGGAGGGTACACAACCTTACAGTGGAAGGGTGGGAATCTGATGGTTCGTTCGGATTAAAAATCCAAGGTCAAGATGAACACAAACTATGAAAATATAGTTTTTATGAGAGCTACACATTTGTGAAAGCAAAATGTAACAGAGCTACTTTAAAAAGAGATATGGACTATTAGTTTTATTTTATGAAATAGGCAAAACAACATACAATAAACATGTGAAGCCGTTAGATCCATCAATACTGCAATCACACAGCTGGCAAGGAACAGAGAAGGCATTCATTGGTAAAAATGCCCTGTAATGTCAGAAACTACTAAACTAAGAGCATACTAAATGATCTTTTGGGGTATTTGTATCTGTGTCCACAGAAGTGTGACACCAGACAAAAAATAAATAAAATACTTTCTAGACAGGGACGCAAATCAGGACTGTGACGTGGACATACAAGTTATAGGATGTGTGTACATCTGTCTTTTTGGTCCTTTCTAAAATCCAATATCCCCAGGTAAACAGAAGATTTTAATCAAGACAAAATTCTCAAAACACCTCATATCACTGTCGGCAGACAAGAAAACTTCTCTCCAAAGCTGCTCTCCAACAAGACCATTAATATTTTTCATTTCAGAGCAGAGTTAAGGTAAATAAAAGAACTGAAATGTAGAGAGAGAAAAAAAAAATCTATTAAAGCAGAATCCTCATTTATCAAGAGGGTTTTAGAGTTAGCGGAAAATAAAGACCATATAGCGCATTCCTCTACAGCACATAAACAGCGTGAGTCGAAAGCCAGAAGAAGGCTTAAGTTGTTTCAAAGTAACCTATTGTTGTACATTGATATCAGATGTAACCGTTTAATAAAACTCATTGTAGATTAAAACGTTCTGTACAGTTACTGTGCAGGAGATAATGGAATGAACACTTATTTAATTATGAATCATTTCCCTATTTCCATCTGTAAAATAGAAAGCCAGGTTTTAGTATTGATTTTTCAACATCGTAATTTTATCCCCTCCACACACACACACACACACACACACACACACACACACACACACACACACACACACAGATCTGGGGAGAAGGGGAATATATGGTATGAAATGAACAAACTAGGGATGTCAAATCTATGGCCTGTGTATCTGGAGTCCAGTGGGAATGCATAGGAAAGTACAGGAACAATTATACATTAAAAATAGAAAGTCATTTCTACCCCACTTTTTCCTTTTAATACGTATCTATTTTTAAGGGGAACCATCACTTCTCTGTTAATTACTCCTTGAATAAAACATTGAAAATGACCTGATATGTGTTGTTTTTTCTGTGTTGCACCAATGTGCTCTAAATAAAGATTTAGCAAATGATATCACAATCCTGATCAGCCTGGCACACCTTGTGAATATGAAGTAGCCAAAACATTATTTAAATTCCCTTTTTCTGCATTCATTTGAAGGTTAAAGCACTGTGAATGTCTAGATTTTTTTTTTCGTTCAACCCTCAAAAATACAGATTTGTTGAACAAAGGGGATAAGTTAACATAATATTAAAAATATTAGGACGTCACTGTGCCCTTTAAAATTTGCAAGCAAGCTTACTTGCATACCTCCCAACATTGCGAAGTGCGAACTCAGGACAGAAGGAAGACGGATTGTGATGTCATGAGGTGGGCCCGCCCAGCCGATATACTCTTGCAAGGACTGAATTTGTTGAGAGCACTTAGCACACTGCATCTAATGATGGGCTTGCACTGTTCTTCCCGAGGGCAATTCCCTGATGTTGCCCAATGCAGGGAACAAACTCAGGATGGCAACTCATTAGCACCATAACCACTACACTGAGCTGTGGTGGTTATAATGCTTAGACTTAGCAGATCCAGAGCTTAATCTCAGGAGTGGCACTAGACTATTTTTAGCAGCAGTAAAAAATAAATAATAATTTACAAATGTGCAAGGTTATATTCCTCCCATATACGTGCACAAGAGTTCCACGGCAATACTTCTCATACTATCCACCATGAATTTTGAAACGTGTTTGTGTGTAGTTTATTGTGTTTGTTATTGTAGGGTTGTATTTGTGTGGAGTACAAATATGTATGTGTGAATGGGGAGTATATGTGGGGTCAGTATGTGTGTAGTGTTTGTGTTTTCAATTTGTCTCTTTTCACAATCCCTCTATATGTCACATCCCTATCCATTTCAGTTTGACAAGTGATATCAGGAAGAGAACTGACTTGTACAAGTATCAAAATACTTTCATGCTTATCCTGTCATTGCCCCTCATGCAACTTTCAATACTTAAGTCTCAATCCCTCAAGGCCAGACTTGGTCTAAAATCAATCTAATACTTAAATCTTATTTTAACAGTGCACTCAAATTCTGAATTTAACCTCCACCTACGTACCTAGTCTCTGAAGTCCTATTTAAACCCTAGCGATTTAAGCTCCTTTTCTTTGTCTCCTTGGGTCCCTCCATATGTTCTCAATACCTTCTTCCTCTGTTCTGCTTAACATTCCACCCCTATTTCCCAAGTTGTAAGACTATTTGTCTTGTGTGTTCCCTTAACTATAACTCCTTGTTCTATCCCCACCTTCTTCCTCTCCCCCATGCAGTATATTGATATTCGGTACTGCTGGGCAGGAACTAATGACTTTGTCCAGCTCCAGCGCATTGCTTCATTTAAAGGTGAAAAGACTGTAGAAACTCTACAGAGTACAGAGAGCAGTAGACAGTAGACACAAGCTACTTTCTGCATTTAAGTGGAGATGAAGAAAATTTTCTGATGTCCCATCTGGCCCACAGCTCTCCGTGAAAAAGTCTAGACATTCAGAGCTATCCTAACTCTTAATGCATAAATGTGATGTCACACTTAACAGTAGAGGAGGGAGTAGAGCTTACTAGGCTCACAACAAGCAGGAATTCTTCCAAAAAACAAGTATCTGACAAGGGTACCTGTCGTCAGCCTCGCAGGAAGAACTTGCCCTTAGCTGGCTCCTTTAAATGTCAATTAATACACATGGACTTGTGTATGATGTCACAGGTTTACCTATTCCAAACAACAGCAAATTATGCCAACGCTTGCATGTAAAATATGCACAGCATAAGGCATCTCCATCACGTCTCGCTCACCAAAAGTAAACCTCATATAATCTGCTTCTATATAGCTCCTTGTGTCTGGACTTCTTTTAATTTATTTCCTGAGTGCTCTACTTTTCATTAAATAGATAAATAAAAGTATGGATACATTTTCTTCATGTATAGCCGTTCAGTTGATAAAACATGACAATGGGTGGAACTTAAAGCACAGTTCTGTTTCAGTTACCAATCAAATTTACCGGCAATCCACCAATACAACAATCAATCCCACATAAGGGAAACTACAGATATTATTGACCGAGGAGAACAAAATGGCTGCTCCCAGGTATTGCAATCCATATTGAGATAATAAATATAAATAAAGGCAAGTGGCAAGGAGGGTGGTATAATTATTAAGATACAGGGGCATAAGCAAAGAAAATAAATGACAGGGCTGCTCTAATTAATTTCATTAATTTCAGGGATTGTCATTTGTGTATGCCATTGTCTTCTTTGTGCAAAGGGTGTTGAAGGCAATATGTATAATTAAACCATCTTTTTGATTAAAAATATATTTAGTTTTAATGTGGCGATCTATCAGATACCACATCCAGTGCATTTTTTAATTTTAATTTTTCTTTGTCCATGAGTGTTGGTTATTTTTAGGCACACGTAGCATAATTGTAAGAGAAAAAAAAAAAAAAGTTACCTGCTGTCATGTACAGCCCTGAGAAATGAAAGCTAACTACCACAGCGGCAGTAATTATTATATGTGGCCATATTTTTTAATCGTCATTCCTTCCATTTGTTGATCTTTTCCACATCAGTTGGTCACTACCAGTCTACCTGTCCCTAAGCAAAAAAAAAAACAAAAAAAAACAAAACAGCAAGTGCCTATCTAATTCAAAACAAACTCTACAAAAAAAACAAAAACAAAAAACTCTAGAACCTCACAGGTGGATTAGATTAAGGTTGGCCTGCTGCAATGTAGATCCAAATTGAAAAATAAACAATGATGAAGCCATGTACTTTAACCTCTTAACGCCGTTACGGCGTTCTATGCCGTCCCGGCTTTAAAGCCGTTGTGGCGGCATAGAACCCCTGGAGGGGAGATGTACTCACCTCCGCCGCGATCTTCTTCTGGAGGGCTGCCTGGGCTGTCAGTCAGACAGCCCAGGCAGCCCTCCCCTGGCAAATGAGGCCATGTGATCGCACTTAAAGAGCGATCACATGGCCCCCTATAGCTGGCTGTGGATCTGCCAGCAGGGGGACTGTCTAAAATATCAGTTTTAGTGTACTATTGACTCCGTCCTGAAGGGGTTAATTGCACCAACATGTATGGGTTGTTTATAATAATATCCCTTGGAGTGAGCGTCCACTTACACAGAACTCTGGCATTAACTGATTATCTGGCAATGCTATCTGAATGACAATTTTTGCTATGGTCCATAGACCCCATTAGTCAATTCCAATATAAAGATTGAAACAGATTTAATGTTAAACATACATTTAAAAAAACCTTTGAAAAAAAATAAAAAGTAAACTGTCAGGAATCTAGAAGATGGACTTTTTTCACCAACTTCACCAACATGACAAAAGCCTTCATATCATGAGATTCCCATACACCCAGTGTCTATCACTTCCCATCTCTCACACAAGTTGCAGTCCACATCACAAGGTATAAAACAGGACATGGAAAAATAAACATCAAATACAGAACCCATCACTCAAAGACTGAATTTTATATCAAAAGTCCTAAACTGTGACATGTAAAAAAAATACAAAAAAATACAAAAAAAAACATCTCCTCTGGTATGGTCTGTACGTCAAATAAAGGGTCTGTCACTCAGATGCATGACACCCACACAAGATTCAGTATGCATTACTTACACATATCACAAGATGTAAACACTATCTGTGCAATGAAGACTAAGCAATGAAAGCCTATTTTGAATTAGCTGTAGTGATGCCTGCAAATATGCTCTTAATGCTTTAAAATAAGTTGGCAAAACAAATTTTTCAATATGATATGGAAAGATCTGTGAGCGTTTACAATTTGAGTATAATTTGTCAAAACATAAAAATTCTGTGCAGTTTATGTTACAAAAAAATTGGTTTTCCACACGCCCACCAGTTTCAGCACAGAAAAAGAAAAAAAGTAGAAGAAAATAAATAAATCCACTGCAAAGATTATTATCCTGTGGCATGACACAATACATGCATGATTATGTTTCTCACTCTGCGGTTCAGGACAAGTTTTCAACTGGCCATGTGGGTGACATCTCCCACACTCCATAACTATTGCTCTAGCAGTTGATACCCAGAGTGCTTTGAATCGAGAATACCTGGGTGTCGGGATGCAATTCCTAGTTGTCATGACAACCAGACACCGGGAATTGTTGAGCCCTGAAGCACTTTAACATTTTCTATTTCAACTAAATACATAGGGCAATTAAAAAACCTGGTACTAAATGCATTAGTCCTAACACCTACAGCCACATAATCTTCATTGCTTAACTCTTTCCCGATGTTCGATATGCTGTCCTACAGAAGGAGGGTTTTAAAGCCGTTAGGGCAGCATAGCACGCCCTAATAGCTAAAGCGGAAGCTTCCCTGACTCCAATTAGAGTTATCAATTTTGCCCCTGTTTAGACTTTATTTTCTGAGCGCAGGAGATGACGCTCTCAGCCACTGAATTGTGTACAAACACGGACGGAATTTATATCACTAATGTGGAAATAGGAACTTCTGCTTTAGTGTTGGCTATAGAGGGGACCAGACCAAGGTCTCCTGGGTTGTGTCAAACCATTCCAATACGGTTTGACTCTTATCATTAAGCCATAGTGTTTAACATTGCTTGGATTGCCAATTCAAAAGCCTGTCCTTTTAATAGTATGAAAACTCAGCCTTAAAGGACCACTATAGGCACCCAGACCACTTCAGCTTAACGAGGTGGTCTGGGTGCCTGGTCCAGCTAGGGTTAACCCTTTTTTTTTTATAAACATAGCAGTTTCAGAGAAACTGCTATGTTTATATTAGGGTTAAGCCAGCCTCTAGTGGCTGTCTCATTGATAGCCGCTAGAGGGCTTGCGTGCTTCTCACTGTGAAAATCACAGTGAGAAGACACCAGCGTCCATAGGAAAGCATTGTAAATGCTTTCCTATGAGACTGTCTGAATGCGCGCGCGGCTCCTGTCGCGCATGCGCATTCAGCCGAGGAGGCGGAGAGCTCCCCGCCCGGTACTGGAAAAAGAGGTAAGTTTAGCCTCTTCCACTCCATCCAGCCCGGCGGGAGGGGGGTCCTTGAGGGTGGGGGCACCCTCAGGGCACTATAGTGCCAGGAAAACAAGTACCGTATTTTTCGCTCCATAAGACGCACTTTTTTTCCCCTCAAAAGTGAGGGGAAATGTCTGTGCGTCTTATGGAGCGAATATGAAGCTTTACTTACCTGTCTTGCAGCGTTGGCCGGCAGCACAGGGCGCACCGCGGTAGTGGAACTTGAATTTCATGTTCCGGTTTCCGGCGGGACTGAAAGGAAGTGTGCACAAGCTGAGTGCGCACTTCCTTTCAGTCCCGCCGGAAACCGGAACATGAAATTCAAGTTCCACTACCGCGGTGCGCCCTGTGCTGCCGGCCAACGCTGCAAGACAGGTAAGTAATTATGGGACAAGGGGAGGGGGAAAGTATGGGAGAGAAGTCTATGGGGAGGGGGATGAAGTCTATGGGGAGGGGGATGAAGTCTATGGGGAGGGGGATGAAGTCTATGGGGAGGGGGGGATGAAGTCTATGGGGAGGGGGGATGAAGTCTATGGGGAGGGGGGATGAAGTCTATGGGGAGGGGGGGGGATGAAGTCTATGGGGAGGGGGGGGAGATGAAGTCTATGGGGAGGGGGGAGATGAAGTCTATGGGGAGGGGGGGAGATGAAGTCTATGGGGAGGGGGGGAGATGAAGTCTATGGGGAGGGGGGGAGATGAAGTCTATGGGGAGGGGGGGAGATGAAGTCTATGGGGGGAGATGAAGTCTATGGGGGGAGATGAAGTCTATGGGGAGGGGGGGAGATGAAGTCTATGGGGGGGGGAGATGAAGTCTATGGGGAGGGGGGGTGATGAAGTCTATGGGGAGGGGGGGATGAAGTCTATGGGGAGGGGGGGAGATGAAGTCTATGGGGAGGGGGTGGATGAAGTCTATGGGGAGGGGGTGAGTGAAGACAATGGGAGAGAGGAGAAGACTATGGGAGGGGGGGACACTATGGGACAGGGGAGAAAAAAAATATTCTGTACAAACTGTCCCATAGTAAGAAACACTATGGGACAGTTTGTTCAGAATATTTTTTTTCTGGGTTTCTTCCTCTAAAAACTAGGTGCGTCTTATGGTGAGGTGCGTCTTATGGAGCGAAAAATACGGTATGTTTTCCTGGCACTATAGTGGTCCTTTAAGGAAGCAGGAAATATAGCCAGGAATAGAGAATAATATACACAAGAGTTCATCAATTAACCTTTATATAGGTCCACACAATTTAATGGTTTATTTCTATAAAAATATATATAGGAGAGAAAATATATAAATAAAAGTTACCTGCAATCATGTACAGCCCTGTAGCATTATTTATATATTGACCTTGTTACTTACTAGTTATTGTTGTGCAACCTTTTTTTTTAACCCATTGTAGGAGGAACCAGCTTTTTTGATATTATGCAGTGAACATTAGATCCTATATAATTTTACAGATATGCAATTACTTCTTAGCCAAAATCTCAAATAATCTTTGGTGTTTCATTATAATCTATTAAATAACCATTCCTCTCCTTCCCTTTGCTGATTAAATATTGCAGTTCTCTTGCTACCTTTGCAAGCTCCCCCCTTCAAAAGCCCTGGGCAATAGCTGCCTCTTGAGGTCAGTGCAGATAAGCTAACCAAACCAGGAAGTAATAGAACCCGTTGTCTGCTTGAAAGCCAAGGGGGTATATCCAGTATAATTTATAAAAAAGTGTTAAATGGACATTGTAGGCACCCAGACCACTTCAGCTCACTGTCCCTTTTGCACCCAGTGTTGCAATGTTTACATTTCAACACTAAGTCTGTCCTCAGTGGCTGTCCACTAGACAGCCACTGGGGGCGCTACCGAAATCATAACGGACTTTTGGTCCGTTATCTGACATTAGACGTCCTCACGCTCTGCATGAGGACCTCCAGCATCAGATTTTCCCCATAGGAAAGACTGATTCAATGCGTTCCTATGGGGAGGTCTAATGCGTGCGAGATTTGTCGCGCATGCGCATTACACCTCGCTCGTCGCGGGATGGAGGAGGGGGCGTAGCTTCGACCCAATACCAAGGGACATCGGCACTGGGATAAGGTAAGTAAATAAAGGGTTTTCAACCCTTTATTTACCGGGGGGGGGGGGGTGGCGCGAGGAAGGCAGAGGGATCGGTAGTCAGTGGCGGATCCAGAGCCTGATCTCGGGAGAGGCACTTGTAGATTATTTAAAGAAATAATCCAGACACAATAACCACTACAGCTCAGTGTAGTGGTTATGGTGTCAATAGTGCCGGGACCCCCTCCCAGAGTAAGTAGTCAAACCGTTTAAGAACAGTTTGACAACTTACCTGAGGTCTGCTGGGAAATGGGGCTGTAGTAGTGTATAGGAGCAGTGGTGTGTGTGAGTGGTGCAATGCGTGTGTGTGTGTGTGAGGGGGACAGTGTGTGAGCAGTGTGTGTGTGTGAAGGTTGTAGTGTGTGAGTGAGGGCGGCAGTGTATGTCAGGGATGCAGTGTATGTGTGTGTAACAGTTGCAGTGTGTGTGAGAGTATTGCAGTGTGGGCAATGTGTGTGTATGGGGCGGCAGTGTATGGGGGCAGTGTGTGTGTGTGGGGGTAGTGTATGTGTGTAGAGTGTGTGTGTGTATGTGTGTAGAGTGTGTGTGTGTGGGGGAGCAGTGTGTGTGTATGGGGGGGCAGTGTGTGTGTATGGGGGGCAGTGTGTGTGTGTATGGGGGCAGTGTGTGTGTGTGTATGGGGGCAGTGTGTGTGTGTATGGGGGCAGTGTGTGTGTGTGTATGGGGGCAGTGTGTGTGTATGGGGGCGTATGGGGGGCAGTGTGTGTATGGGGGGCAGTGTGTGTATATGGGGGGCAGTGTGTGTGTGCATGGGGGGCAGTGTGTGTGTATGGGGGGCAGTGTGTGTGTATGGGGCAGTGTGTGTGTATGGGGCAGTGTGTGTGTATGGGGCAGTGTGTGTGTATGGGGGGAGTATGGGGGCAGTGTGTGTATTGGGGCAGTATGGGGGCAGTGTGTGTGTATTGGGGGCAGTGTGTGTGTATGGGGGCGTATGGGGGGCAGTGTGTGTGTATGGGGGGCAGTGTGTGTGTATGGGGGCAGTGTGTGTGTATGGGGGGGCAGTGTGTGTGTGTA
The DNA here is from genome assembly GCF_036172605.1 of Pelobates fuscus. Classification (NCBI taxonomy): domain Eukaryota; kingdom Metazoa; phylum Chordata; class Amphibia; order Anura; family Pelobatidae; genus Pelobates; species Pelobates fuscus. The sequence goes on along the minus strand of NC_086328.1, from coordinate 86,711,462 downwards.
TGGGGGGGCAGTGTGTGTGTGTATGGGGGGGCAGTGTGTGTGTGTATGGGGGGGCAGTGTGTGTGTGTATGGGGGGGCAGTGTGTGTGTGTATGGGGGGCAGTGTGTGTGTATGGGGGGGCAGTGTGTGTGTGTATGGGGGGGCAGTGTGTGTGTGTATGGGGGGGCAGTGTGTGTGTGTATGGGGGGGCAGTGTGTGTGTGTATGGGGGGCAGTGTGTGTGTGTATGGGGGGGCAGTGTGTGTGTATGGGGGGAGTATGGGGGCAGTGTGTGTATGGGGGGAGTATGGGGCAGTGTGTGTGTATTGGGGCAGTATGGGGGCAGTGTGTGTATTGGGGCAGTGTGTGTGTATGGGGGCAGTGTGTGTATGGGGCAGTATGGGGGTCAGTGTGTGTGTATGGGGGCAGTATGGGGGGCAATGTGTGTGTATGGGGGGGGCAGTGTATGTGTGTAGAGTGTGTGTGATAAGGGTAGGGGGGCTTTTTTATTATAATATATATCTTTTTTATTTAATTAAAATAAATATTGATGTCCCCCCTCCCTTCTTACCTTTACTGGGAGGAGGGGGGACATTTCTTGATCCCTGGTGGTCAGGTGGGGTTTCCCTAGTGGCCGAGTGGGGAGAGTGAACTCTAGCCCGCGCTCCAGGGCTAGAGTTCACTCTCGCGAGATTTGGAGCATTGCCGTGGTTACCGCGGCAACGCTCCAAGCTCGCGAGATGAGGACCAGGAGGAGCTGCAGGCAGAGCTCCCAGGTCCTCTCTCTGTCCCTCCCTCCCCTGCCGGCTGTCAGCATAGTGCCTGCGGACCGGGGAGGGAGATCTCTGGGGGGGGCAGTTGCCCCCCCCCCTGGATCCACCACTGTCGGTAGTGCCAGGAATACAGCTTTGTATTCCTGGCACTGCAGTATCCCTTTAATTTCTGTTGAAAGCTGCACTATTTCTAAATACACACTCTTTACACAAAGCTTTCTAGCAAGCTAAAGTGCTTTAGAAGTCTGGAGTGTCCCTTTATTGTAGAAAAATCAAAGGGATGCAGTATGTAATGTACACAAAAATAGGCACAGTTTAAAAGTGCATAGACTATATTTATTATGGGAAAGACTGGTGTTATTCTAAGGCAAAGTAAAACTAAGAGCAATTACAATGGGAATAAATAGAATGCTGCCTAACATTTAGTTCATTCCTCCAGAATGGAGTCTTTTTTTTCTTCAATAAATCTCACTTGATGTTAAATCTGTAATTTGATTATTAAAATGCAGTTTGAAACTTATAATTCAGCTAGTGTTTCTAACAAGTGATGGTTGAAATGCATATGATTGAAGGATGGAAAATCATATTAAAAGCCTTTGATAATGCATCATACACTGTGTGTTAGGTGTAGGTTCTTTCCCTCACACTTACATTATTAGTTCTATCCCATCTGACACAAAACACACGAGTGTTCTATGTGTCGTCTATCAAAACTCACTTAGAGTGTGACAATGATTATTGCAGGAGGAGAGCCTGGGCTTTGCTTAGAGGCAGGAAATGATCTATGAACCTGCCTGTGAGGCTATACTACAATAGGATGTCAGCATGGGGTCACAAATTGAGGTACAGAAAAAAATCAATTTACAATAAATCCATGTTTTCATCATATGCAGATGGATAAACAGACATCCCTGTGTGTATTGTGAAAAAGGTATGATTCTTCCAGATTATCCCATTGCACCTCTTTTGCCACAGATTATGACCAGCACAGATGTTGTGCAGGTGCGTCTGTACTGATCACTGATGATCGCTGTAACAGAGGGACTCTGAGTTGATGGAATATGGAGTGCAGTCATTGCAAAGTTATTCTGTTTTTTTCCCCTCCATTTACTTTGTTTTAACTTTAAACCATCGTTTACATTCTGTTGAAAACTTTAGAACAATACAGCTGTCAGATATAATTATACACATTATTGTCTTTAAATATGGCTTGTGTTTAGAGCTTCAAACCTTTGCTAAACAATGGGCAAAATCTTGGTTTTTATGGCATCATTTCTGCAGATGGTTTAAATAAATCAAAAATGATTATAGCAAGGCAGTATAGTATGTTCTGAATAACCTTTCTTAGAAGTGTGAAAGAAATAATTCCTCCTGACTAGCAAGAACATTGTGTGTAGAAAGACTAAGTACACAAAATTCTAAATGTTATGTCGATACACTGTTTTGTAAAGCTGAATATTGGTCACAAAGACCAACTCTGTATTCTCAGATGCACATTTCACACTGTCATAGGCCTATATGATGTGCATATCTGGTTTTAGAGAGCAGGGTTCCCCACATGGACAACTATAAATTGTTATTTAATAATCAGTGAGTTGTGGAGTTAAAAATAGATTGGATTATAATACTCCGCTTTGTGAATAAGGTTTTCAAATATGCTCTTTAATCCAAAGAGCTACAGTTCGGTTTACCATACTGCACAATTAAATAAACAAACCCCTAATAGCCTTCAATGCCATGTATAATATTTTTTGTGTAAGAACAGACAAGTCTTATAACTTGTCCTGTGGGATGATGCCACTAGGGAGCATCTCAAATTAGTTTTACCCAACAAAGTTTTCATGTACATAAGATTAATAAAAGCTTTTAAATGCCAGGCAAACTCCATTTTCATAAGATATCTGGCCTTTCGGATCATTACTGTACTTACCTATGGAAGCAGCATGATTTATTAATTTTGATCGATAGAAAAATCTTCCTTTATAATGGCACAGACAAGACTTGCTTGAGGTTCTCCAAAATGGGTATCATCCCATAGGGCAAGCTATCCGTTATCTTCTTATTGTTTAAAAAATAAATAAAAAAAAATACTACTAAGAAAAATAAAAAATAAAAAAAATAAAAGGAGAAAACGCTAACCTAAGGGACAGCAAACTCTAAAACTTGAGTACCCAAAAACCAAACTAGATTATAAACAATACACAGAAAAAACAGGTTGCACCTAATTGATAACGGAGGAAATGCAAAACTGAAAATATACAATACAGATTATTAGGGAATATATATATGTCTCCAAAAAAGACTAACTATAAAATACCAAAAGCAATAACTAGAGCTAACCAAAAGGTGTCTCACCTGCACCCAAAGGAAAAAACAAAAACAAAATATACATGAAAGTATACAGTCATGAAGGAAGAAAAAAAAAAAAAGTACACCCACTTTGAATTCTATGGTTTTACATATCAGGACATATTCATCTGAAAATCAGAATATCTCCACTACAAGTGGACCTCAAAAAGGAACAGAAAAGTCACCCCACAATATAAATAGCAAACAGCAGCAAATATAAAGAAATAGAAAACCAATGTCCAGCAATAATCCAACATGTTTCGTCCCACACAGGTGACGTCTTCAGGGATATATGTGCTCAAGTATCAGCTTCCCTCAAATATCCCTTAAATAGCTGCATCTGACTCTGGCGTGCATTCTACCTTAAAGTGCATAGACTCCATCCCGCGTGACATCATGGCTGCCAGGGCCTGGAGGAAAGTTTGCTTCAAATGACGTATGCGTTGCACACCTCGGACGGGTGGATGACACATGCGTTCCATCAGGAACCAGCCACAAGTCAGCAAAGAAAAAAAGGAATTGGGGGGGCTCACCTGGAACATGCATTTTGGAATGGTGCTGCTGTAGTTACTAAAAATTCATACATAATTAAGATTAAGTTACATCACACACTTAAAAATACATGTTTACATCTTATAACTTATTTTTGTAACTTTGGAATCCTTTTGGGTTGAGAACCCTGCCAGCTTCAGAGGCACCTTTGGAGAGCACCACAGATATATATTTGATGAGTTTTTGGATAGTAATGTCACTTTAGTTATACTTTTAATTGAGCAGATAACTTTAGCTTATTTAGCATGAGCACTGTTAAATGTGTCTCCCACATTTGGAATTCGTGTACTGTGAAGTAGTGGGGGGCTATGGCCATATGGTGGAACTGAAGCCCAATATTTGTTTGCGGAGATAGGCAATGTTAAGTCGCCTTATAAGATTTCAAAATGTGTTTTTATGTGTGCGCTGTAACTTAATCTGTATTATGTACAAAGTCAGCAAAAAGTCCTCCAAGCAGGTCAGGTAACGCGTGCGTTACACAACTAGCACAGGTTGAAGACACATGTGTTCCATTGGAGATCGACCCCAGATCGATAAAAAGTACATTAGTAAGTCTGGCGATACAGTGAAAAATAAGAATATTTTAAAAAGAACATAATAAATCCATGCTGATTCATGTGAACTAGTTGATAGCTCCACACTTGTGAGTGTTATCTGAACCCCCTACTTTTTAAACATTCTGCATCAGGAACATTTTGGTACTATCTATACATATATATATATATATTCTCTAATTATCTGTACTGTAGATTTTCAGTTTTGCATTTTACTCTGTTAGGCGCAACCAGTATTTTTCTGTGTATTACCCACTTATTACCCACTTATTACCAACTTGAGATCTTACATCCAAGTAATTATAGCCAGCTACTTCTCAAAAGGTACCCAAGCCTTGCTACAAAAAGGATTGTGATGTTCGCCTTACATAAAGTAGATAAGATTGCTATTTGATGCATAGGCCATTTTTATAGATTAAACCAAAGAAAATAAAAAGTTATCTGCGCTCTCTCCTTAATCCCTATGTATATTTAGACAAATGGAGGTCATTTAGTTGCTCCAATGGCCATTGGAGGGAATGCCCGCCTGCCAACGTCAAGGCAGACCCCCCTAAGCGGGTCTGAACACTGACCCTTCAGCCTGCTTCCTTGAGCTTCTGGCAAAGATATCTCTAATGAGACAGAAAGGGGTATTTTTTTTATATACACCCCTATATACTTATTAACCCTTAATAGGGAACACATGGGATGGGCGGCAGCATTGTAACCAGGCTGTGTGGTAAATACAAATACAAAAAGAGAAGTCCTGCGCTCACTCCCATTACTACTGGGTCGGCAGCAAGGACTGCAATACACATCAGCCCCAATATATAGTAAAAACCAAAGAAAAGTAAATGTTACCTGCGTTCTCTTCTTAATCCCTATGTATATTTAGATAAATGGAGGTCATTTAGTTGCTCCAATGGCCATTGGAGGGAATGCCCGCCTGCCAACGTCAAGGCAGACCCCCCCTAAGCGGGTCCGAACACTGACCCGTCAGCCTGCTTCCTTGAGCTTCTGGCAAAGATATCTCTAAAAAATACCCCTTTCTGTCTCAGAGATATCTTTGCCAGAAGCTCAAGGAAGCAGGCTGAAGGGTTAGTGTTCGGACCCGCTTAGGGGGGTCTGCCTTGACGTTGGCAGGCGGGCATTCCCTCCAATGGCCATTGGAGCAACTAAATGACCTCCATTTGTCTAAATATACATAGGGATTAAGGAGAGAGCGCAGGTAACTTTTTCTTTTCTTTTCTTTGGTTTTTACTATATATTGGGGCTGATGTATATTGTAGTCCTTGCTGCCGGCCCAGTAGTAATGGTAGTGAGCGCAGGACTTCTCTTTTTGTATTTGCATTTTTATAGATTGGCTAATATTATAGTGTCAACAAGGATATATAATGGGATCATTTACTATACATAGTATAGTACATTATTTATAACAAAATGAAATCTGTATGATGTTGATTCAGGGAAAAATCCAATTGGCCTTGGTGTCAGGATGAGATTCTGGTATGAAATGGCATTGATATTTAGTTCCTTCTTGTGATTAATAAAGTAATGCACTTGGAAAGGTTAAACCCATCAAAAATATTCTATTTGCATGTGAGGTTCAAAATATAAAAAGGGCTTTGTCCACCCTTGATGTGCTGCTAATTGTGTGAAAGTGCACTTGGAACTCTGGGGAGAGGTCACGTAAGACTGAAGAGACATCTTTTTTTATTTAAACTAAATAAACTATCCTATTTAAAATGTGGCTATTACGACCTTGGGGAGCTTACATATTTAACCTGCTGTTTATTTAAAGTGCCAAAACCGCCACTTAACACAAGACTTCCTATTGGCTGCTGAGGCAGCAGAAAGGCTCTTCTAGATGGAAGCTTTAGAGCAAATGTGAGGAAATTAAATAGTTTTTTTTTTAAAAAACTGAATATAAACAGCAGTCATCACAAGAAAATTTTATTTGGTGAAAAAAAAAAAACATACATACATAGTCTTAAATTAGAGGGGCAAAGGTGTAAAAATAATATCAGGAAGTATTACTTTACTGAGAGGGTAGTGGATGCATGGAATAGCCTTCCAGCTATAGTGGTAGAGGTTAAAGGACCACTCTAGTGCCAGGAAAGCATACTCGTTTTCCTGGCACTAGAGTGCCCTGAGGGTGCCCCCCCCTCAGGGACCCACTCCCGCCCGGCTCTGGAAAGGGGAAAGGGGTTAAAACTTACCTTTTTCCAGCGCTGGGCGGGGAGCTCTCCTCCTCCTCTCCGCCTCCGTTCCTCCCCGTCGGCTGAATGCGCACGCGCGGCAAGAGCTGCGCGTGCATTCAGCCGGTCACATAGGAAAGCATTCATAATGCTTTCCTATGGACGCTTGCGTGCTCTCACTGTGATTTTCACAGTGAGAATCACGCAAGCGCCTCTAGCGGCTGTCAATGAGACAGCCACTAGAGAATTAGGGGGAAGGCTTAACTAATTGATAAACATAGCAGTTTCTCTGAAACTGCTATGTTTATAAAACAATTAGTTAACCCTAGCTGGACCTGGCACCCAGACCACTTCATTAAGCTGAAGTGGTCTGGGTGCCTAGAGTGGTCCTTTAACACAGTAAAGGAGTTTAAGCATGCATGGGACAGGCATGAGGCTATACAAACTATAAGATAAGGCCAGGGACTAATGAAAGCATTTAGAAAATTGGGAAGACAGGTTCTTATCTGCCGTCACATTATATGTTTCTATTGAACATTGTGCACAATGTAAAGAAATCAACAGGAGTGCTAAAAGTTAAAGGAACACTATAGGGTCAGGAATACAAAATGTATTTTTGGGTAAGTTTTTAGCCCATGTTCTCCCCCTTGGCTGAAATCATAAGAATTGACAATTTCCTATGGGAAAGCTTTGGGAGGCTAATGCACAGCCCCAGCAAAACGTGATGCTGCGCCAATCAGCATCTCCTTATAGAAATGTGTTGAATGAATGCATCTCTATTGTGATGTAATTCCAGTAAAATACAAGTTTAGCAGGCTAAGATTGCCACAAGGCATATGTATGTATATGTGTTTGTAGTATCAGTTAGTTAATAACACGTAGCTAAGATACTGTCATCACTGTACTGACCAGGTGCAGGAATGTAAGAACTGGAATTACGCGTCCCTCTCCTTTGTATCAGATGAGCCACGTGGTTAGACCGGATGGATGAGTTTAGACTCTATTTATTAAATAGGTTAAGGGTATGTGTGGGTGTAGTTAATTGTGGGAGGAGCTACAGTGCTATATAAGGAATGTACTCTATGTATTCAGTACTCAGACTTTGCTGTATTTTGGTGACGCTAGTCCCTCTGAGTCCCGATCGGTGATCCAATAAAGAATCTCTTCCTTCCTGAAGAAACCTGTGTCCATCTCTCTGTGCTTGGCTTCCGTCAGTTTCTCCGGTATCATTTGGTGCGTTGGCCGGGAAGCTCATCGTTCAACGGTAGCTGAGAGGCAGAGGCGTGAGACGGTCTATCTTTGCCCACGTTCTCTACGGCTGCACCCCTGAACTTCTGCGTGGACCTCCCTTCGTCTCGGCGCCACTGGTCTGTTGTCCAGGAGATCATCGGCCTCTACGTGAGAAGTGCTGGGGTGTCCCCGTCGATGAGTGTGAACTCAGGTTCAGGAACGAGGAGGTAAGACAACTGCTGTTTTAGACGGCAGGACCCACTAGGGGTATACCGATTGTGCGGTAGGCCCAAAGGGGTTTTGAATCTGTGTATCTGCCCCCTCTGTCGGAGGGAAGGAGCGAAGGCGCACCGCTCGATCGAACGCTCTTTAGTCAGACCGTTTGATTTGGTTAGTCAGGCGGGGTCCTGGTGTAAGATAGCCCTAGCCGGACACCGGTGTCTTGTCTAGACTAGCGTTCTAGGGTGTATATTACATTCGCTAGGTCGGAGGGACCGGGAGACTAAGCGGCGCCTGTGTAAATTCGGTTCGCTAGTTCTCATCCTATCTGGGCTAAGTGGGAAGGCGTGTAAATTTGGAACCCACTAGACTTTTGATAGTGCGACTAAGAGGCGCCTGTGTAAATTCGGTTCTCTAGCTCGCTATATATGTGGTGATTGGGCAGTGTGGCTAACCAAAACGGGTGTATATAGTTTTAGGTAGTCCATTCAAGGTACTGGCCAATAGTTTAGTTGGGAATTGTAAATGTGTTAACGATTGTTTTAGTAAAAATTGTTTTAGTAAATATCTTGTTAGATAGCGCGAGCTCAGCCGTCTAGCGAGAGTGTTAATAGTGTGTTGCTGTATTATAGTGCACGGTACCATAACCCTGTATATTTACTGACATTATATAATAAGTACTAATCATTGTCGTCCATTGCATGTTTAACACCATAACCACTAATAATTGTATTGTGACCTTAACTTGTGCTTTGACCTATGCTAACCGTACTGTAACCGCTATTTGTAAAAGACGATGTTACTGGGGTGTGTTATAGACGGGTAATTCGTATATAGAGAATTATAGCGTGGGTGACTGTATAGTTACGCCAAAGGGCATAATATTGATTATATAGTGACTGGTGTAACAGCTGTGTGTGTACGGGAATTCCCTGAGTGTTTATTGTTATTGTGTACGTTTCACTTGGTAACCGTACCACGTGGTGCTGTTGCCAGAGGAAACGGGTGTGACTGTTGAATAGTACGCGTGTATAGTATTCGTTGTCAACGACGTTCCATTGTTAAGTATGGGTGCGTCGCAGTCAACGATTCCGGATCCCTTAGGATGTATGGTTAAGAATTTTAAAAAGGGATTCAAAGTTTGTGATTTTGGGGTAAAGATGTCTCCTGTACGTTTGGTCACTTTGTGTACTAGGGAGTGGCCTACTTTGGTTGCGGAATGGCCGCCACGTGGCAGTTTGGATCCAACTCTGGTACAGCGCTTACACGTGGCTGTATCGGGTAGGCCTGAACTTTACGGCCAGTTTCCTTATATTGACTGTTGGAGACAGGCCGTAAATGACTCGCCAAAATGGCTCCAGACATGCCACGAGGAGCAGTGTCGCCTCATGGTAGCTAGGACTTGCTCGTCCACTAGGACTGGTGTTAGGCCCATTTTGGACACGCCCCCTGTGTCCGAGATCCCTTTGCCGCCCCCTTACTTTCCGTTAAGAAGAAGTGACGCAAACGCAGGAAGTCCTGCACCCCTCCCCTCATTACCCTCATCCACTTCCGCTTCCTCCTCCAGTACAGGATCCACCCCCCCTCGTACTAAATCTCCCCTTCCGGAACCAGAATCCACCCCCATTAGAAACGAATATCCTGATTTGGCGCCACTTCAGACTTCCGGTCAAGCTTCATCTAGCTCGGCCCGAAGTGTTCTATTCACTACCTTTTCCCAAAACCAACCTCCCACATCCCCATACCCTATATCTCCCCGACCGGAACCCATGACTGACGCTTCCCTACGTAGCCCCATCCAAACCCGACAGTTGACTGGTGCCCAACAATTAAAGCACTATCAGATGCCTCTTCGTCTGAATCCCGGGTCAGCTTATATCGATGCCGCAGGTCAAATGGCACACGCTGACCCAGTCTTCGTATATGTCCCATTTACCACAACCGATCTTTTAAACTGGAAGACCCATAATTCCTCGTATACTGAGAAACCACAAGCTATGACTGATCTGTTCACCTCAATAGTACAGACGCATAATCCGACATGGGCTGATTGCCAGCAGTTACTAATGACTTTATTTAACAATGAGGAAAGGACAAGAATAAATCAAGCAGCCATTAAAGCATTAGAGGATAGAGCCCGTGCTTTGAACCAAGCCAATCCAGCAGCATGGGCCGCAACACATTATCCCAACACTGATCCCGATTGGAACGTAAATGGTGCTGATATGGTTCAACTCAGAGCCTATAGAGACGCTATAATTGCTGGCATGAAAGCCGGAGGAAAGAAAGCCATTAACATGTCGAAGACAGTTGAGGTGATCCAGAAAAGCGATGAAGCGCCCAGTGTCTTTTATGACCGATTATTGGAGGCATACCGCTTGTATACCCCCTTTAATCCGGAAGACGCAGACAATTCCCGAATGGTTAACTCCGCCTTTGTCAGCCAAGCTTACGGAGATATTAAGCGCAAGCTACAAAAGTTAGAAGGGTTTGCAGGTATGTCAATCTCCCAACTAATGGAGGTAGCTAATAAGGTCTATATGAATAGGGAAACAGAAAGCAAGAAAGAGGAGGAGCGCAAGATGCGTAAAAAGGCTGATATGCTAGCGGTAGCGATCGCAGGCGTAGATAAACGGGGCCCAGATAGAGGCAATAATAGATGGAGTAGGGAGCCTTTGAGTAGGGATCAGTGTGCGTATTGCAAGGAAGAAGGGCATTGGAGGAACGAATGTCCGCAAAGAGAGCAGTACGAGAGAGACCAACCCAGGGCAGGCTACGGAAACTTTAGAGGCAGAGCGAGAGGTAGAGGAGGTCCCGGAGGGAGTAATGGTTATAGAGGGAGTAATGGGAACAGAGGAAGTGTTAGGGAAGACAGGTATATTCCAGCAGCGCAAAGGTCCCGCGATAGAGAAGGTAGGGACTTTGTAGGATTGGCTGACACTGTCATGGAGGACTATTGATACCGACCGGGCTCCATCCCCCTTGGTCGAGCGGAGCCTATGGTCGATGTATCAATAGGGGGGAAAAGGAGTGCGTTCATGATCGACACTGGTGCTGAACATTCAGTGGTGACTAATCTAGTTGCTCCTCCATCTGGAAGGACTATTACTGTGATAGGAGCAACTGGAAGAAGTGCTGAAAGACCGGTTCTTAAAAGTCGACTCTGTACATTGGGAGGCCACGTAGTAAAACACCAATTCCTTTATATGCCTGAATGTCCAGTCCAATTGCTGGGACGTGATATGCTATCCAAATTACAAGCGCAGATTACGTTCCTACCAGATGGAACAACATCTTTAAAGTTTAATGGACCTTCAGGTATTATGACTTTATCCGTACCAAAGGAAGAAGAGTGGCGACTTTATACAGTGTTGACTAGCCAAAACCCTAGGAGTGATGAGACATTGTTTAACATACCAGGAGTTTGGGCAGAGAACAACCCACCAGGACTGGCCCGCAATATTCCACCAATAAAAATTGAACTGAAACATGGGGTTTATCCAGTGAGCCTAAGACAATATCACATTCCGCAGAAGGCTAAGAAGAACATCCAATCCTATCTGGATAAGTTCATACGGTATGGTATCCTAAAATTCTGTACTTCCCCCTGGAACACCCCATTGCTGCCTGTTCAAAAGCCCGGCACAGATGAGTATCGACCTGTGCAGGACTTAAGAGCAGTCAATGATGCGGTTGTTAGCATACATCCAGTTGTACCCAATCCATATAACCTGCTTGCTTTAATTCCGGGCGGGGCTACTTACTTCACAGTCTTAGATCTCAAAGATGCCTTCTTTTGCCTCCGAATTGCCGCAGAAAGCCAATGTATTTTCGCTTTCCAATGGGAGAACGCTGTAACGGGCTCAAAACGCCAAATGACTTGGACAAGACTGCCCCAAGGGTTTAAAAATTCACCTACCCTATTTGGTTCAGCCCTAAGTCAAGATCTATTGGATTTCGAGTCCATCCCAGGAGAGTGTGTATTGTTACAATATGTAGATGACTTGTTGATAGCAGCAGTTACAAAAGAAAAATGTCAGCAAGCAACGCACGATCTACTACATATTCTCTGGAAGGCAGGATACAAGGTGTCCAGGAAGAAGGCTCAGTTGTGTTTGCCAACTGTCAAGTATCTAGGATTCCATATCTCTGAAGGTCAAAGGATTATGGGGCCAGAGAGAAAAGAAGCTGTCTGCCAAATACCAATACCCAAGAATAGAAGACAAGTGCGAGAATTCTTGGGGGCAGCAGGCTTCTGTAGGATATGGATTCCCAGCTATGCGATACTGGCAAAACCTCTGTACGCAGCTATCAAAGGTACAGAGCACGACCCCTTCTTATGGACCCAAGAACAGCAAACGGCATTTGAAGATGTGAAGAAGGCTTTGATGAGTGCCCCAGCATTAGGTCTACCTGATCACACACGACCATTCTACTTATATGTACACGAGCAAAGAAGAATGGCTGTGGGAGTATTGACACAGTACTTGGGATCATGGCAAAGACCTGTTGCCTACATGTCTAAGCAACTGGATGCAGTGGCCAGCGGACTTCCACCTTGTCTAAGAGCCGTAGCTGCAGCCGCCCTGCTAGTAGCTGAAGCCGATAAACTCACTCTGGGTCAAGAACTTTATGTACGAGTCCCACATGCAGTACAGACGTTGTTGGATTACAAAGGAAATCATTGGTTTAGTAACAGCCGTATGACCAAGTATCAAGCAATGTTGTGTGAAAACCCAAGAGTGCATTTAGAGACTGTAAACACCTTAAATCCAGCTACCCTTTTGCCACAACCTACTGAAAGTCAACATGATTGTTTGGAAGTAATGGATGAAGTATTCTCAAGTAGACCAGATCTTCGTGATTTTCCCATCCAGAACCCCGATGTTCAATATTACACCGACGGCAGTAGTTATGTGAAAGAAGGGATCCGCTATGCAGGATATGCAGTGACAACAATAGACAAGGTGATAGAAGCTCGGCCACTGGCGAAAGGAACATCAGCACAAAAGGCAGAATTAATAGCACTAACACGAGCGTTACAATTGGCTGAAGGTTTAAGAGTAAATATCTATACGGACTCTAAGTATGCGTTTTTAACCACTCATGCCCACGGAGCTTTGTATAAAGAAAGAGGACTACTGAATTCAGAAGGCAAAGAAATCAAGTACGCAGCTGAAATCCTACAACTATTGGAAGCAGTGTGGGAGCCGAAAGAAGTCGGTATCATACATTGTCGAGCGCATCTGAGAGGAGATGGTGATGTAACCAAGGGAAATCGGATGGCAGATAGTGCAGCTAAGCGTGCTGCTGAATCAGGAAGACAGGAGTATGTAGGGCATATAGCTGCTCTTATACCAACTCCACTGTCCCAATGGACTCCAGTTTATACAGCTCAAGAAGAGGAGTGGTTAAAGACTGAACCGGGAAAGTATCTGGAGAACAAGTGGTATCAGCTAGAAGATGGAAGAATAGTTATACCAGCATCGCTAGCGGTAGAAATTGTCCAAAATTATCACAACGGGACACATTCTGGGAGAGACAGTACTGAAGAATCTCTCAGGAAACATTTCTACATACCAAGATTGTCCAACTTGACTCAGGCCATTGTACGCAGATGTGTAACGTGTGCTAAGAATAATGCAAGACAAGGACCAGTAAAGCCACCAGGAGTCCAGTTTATGGGGGGACTCCCCATGTCCGATCTACAAATAGACTTTACAGTGATGCCTAAATCGGGTGGACATCGTTACCTGCTGGTAATTGTGTGCACCTATTCAGGCTGGGTAGAAGCATGTCCTACTCGTACAGAGAAAGCAGGAGAAGTTGTAAGATTCCTGCTACGAGAAATAATACCCCGATATGGACTACCCTGTTCTATAGGATCGGACAATGGTCCAGCTTTTGTTCATCAGTGCCTACAACAACTGACTCATATGCTTGGTATAAAGTGGAGGCTTCATACTGCATATAGACCCCAGAGTTCTGGTAAGGTAGAGAGAATGAATAGAACTATAAAGAACCAGTTGGCTAAAATGTGTCAGGAAACCCAACTTAAGTGGAACGTTCTCTTACCCATAGCTTTATTGCGAATCCGCAGTACCCCTACCAGAAGGATGGGCCTCTCTCCTTTTGAAATCATGTATGGGCGACCACCTCCCGTACTTGGTAACTTAAGGGGGGACTTGAGTCAGTTGGGAGAAGGAATTACCCGGCAGCAGGTTGTAGAGTTGGGTAAGACTATGGAGGAGGTACAGAAATGGGTACAAGATAGATTACCTGTGAATATTTATCCCCCTGTTCATAGTTATCATCCAGGAGATCAAGTGTGGATTAAAGAGTGGAATAATGTACCGTTAGGGCCCAAGTGGAGAGGTCCTTATGTTGTTCTTTTGTCTACCCCTACAGCGATAAAAGTAGCCGAAGTAACTCCGTGGATACATCACTCCAGGGTTAAACCAGCAGCAGTCGATTCTTGGCAAGTTACAGCAGATCCAGAGAATCCCTGCAAGATCCGGTTAAAACGCACTACTCAGTCGGAGTAACGAGGAATTATTGTGGATTACAAATTTTATTGTTACAGGTGTGAGTGAGAAGGCCATAATAAAGCCTGTCCGCTTACCAACACATAGTGTATAAGCCAGGAAAGTCTCGAAGGGACACCTGTGAAGACGAGCAGAACTCCATTCCCTGCAGCCCTCACATCCTGGAAGCTGAGGTTCCATCGCACGGACGAAGACTGAGGATGACGGCGAAAGATGTGCTTTTGATTGTGTTTATTTATATGTGTTTTTATATTCAGGAAGGTAGAGGTACCGACACTCCTAGCTGTGAGGTATGCATTAAGACTACGAGAACAGGTAACCATATTTCCCAAACCCTAATTTGGCATTCACAATACGAATGTAAAGGAGAGGTATCAAGATGTAGATACCTAAATATAGACTATAGTGTGTGCCATTTAGGAGTAGGAGAACCTAAGTGCTTCAGTCCAGAGTATCAACCTCGTACAATTTGGTTGACTCTCAGGAATGGAGATCCTCAGGGGACCCTAATTAATAAGACGGTGTTAGAATCCGTACATTCTTCGGGTGTTCTGCTATTTGATGCATGTAAGGCGATATCAAGTGGTAGAAAACCGTGGAATGTATGTGGGGATCTTAGATGGGAGAGGACGTATGGGTCTAATGATAAATATATTTGTCCCAGTAGTAAAAATAAATATGTGAGTCCTAGATGCCCAAATAAAGACTATAACTTTTGTCCATATTGGTCTTGTGTGGGGTGGGCAACTTGGGGACAGACAGTAGACAAAGACATGATAGTGACTAAGTTGCCGACTAGCCCTTATTGTAAGTCTATGGAATGCAACCCAGTCCATATACTTATTAATAACCCCGACAAGTTCCTAGATAAGTATGGAAATTTATTTGGGTTTCAAATATACGGGACGGGTTTAGATCCTGGGACATTATTGTTTATAGGAATAGAGACTGATACGGTATCCTCCCAGACTCATCAAGTATACCATTCCTTTTACGAAGAGATGAGTATAGATAATAAGATCCCCCATAACGCTAAAAACCTGTTCATTGACCTAGCTGAAAGTATTGCCGGTAGTCTTAATGTTACCAACTGCTATGTGTGTGGAGGTACTAACATGGGAGACCAATGGCCTTGGGAAGCAAAGGAGGTAATGTCCGGTTCTGAGGCAGTTGACCAACTAATATCTACACAAGCCGATTATCATTTGAGTGTTAGAGGTAAATCTGAGTGGAGATTAAAGACCTCCATCATAGGTTATGTTTGCATAGCAAGGAAAGGAATAATGTATAATACTTCTGTAGGAGAATTAACTTGTCTAGGGCAAAAAGCTTATGATGATGATACAAAGAATACAACTTGGTGGTCGGCTTCAAATGTCTCAGAACCATCTAACCCGTTTGCTAGATATGCCAATTTAAAGGATGTGTGGTTTGATCTATCCATCACATCTACTTGGAGAGCCCCAGCAAATTTGTACTGGATCTGTGGTAAGAAAGCCTATTCGGAGCTGCCACAGGACTGGGAAGGGGCATGTGTGTTGGGTATGCTCAAACCATCCTTCTTCTTGTTACCGATTGAAACAGGTGAGACTTTAGGTGTTAAAGTGTATGATGTGAATCATAGGAAGAAAAGGGGACCCTTAGAGATAGGCACCTGGGAAGATAATGAATGGCCTCCCCAGCGTATCATAGATTATTATGGGCCAGCCACGTGGGCAGAAGATGGTACCTTTGGTTATAGAACCCCAATTTATATGCTCAACCGTATTATAAGATTACAGGCGGTGGTTGAGATTATCACAAATGAGACATCACAAGCGCTCAATCTTCTAGCGAAGCATAACACCAGGATGAGGACAGCAGTCTACCAAAATAGATTAGCCTTGGATTACCTTTTGGCAGTAGAGGGAGGTGTATGTGGGAAGTTTAACCTAAGTAATTGCTGTCTTCAAATAGATGACGAAGGGCAAGCAATAGCTGAGCTTACTAGCCATATGGTTAAACTAGCGCATGTGCCTACTCAGGTATGGAAAGGGTACAATCCAAGTAGTTGGTTTGGTAGCTGGTATGAGTGGTTTGGAGGGCTTAAGGCAGTGGTAGGTGGAGTCCTACTGATTTTACTGTTGTGTCTACTCCTACCGTGTCTTATACCCTTAGTAGTTAGGTCTGTGCAAAGCCTGATAGGAAGTATAGCAGAGAGGAAGGCTGCTGCACAGATAATGGCGATATATAAGTATAAGGCTCTAGATCAGGGAGAACCAATGCAAGAAGATGAATGTTGAAGATTCACATCATAAGATAAGTTTGGTCTGGTTCATGGTAACCTGAGGTATATGCAAACCAAGGTTAAGTGATGCCTCAAGTAATTGTGAAATATCAGAGGCATCAAAGGGGGGAATGTGATGTAATTCCAGTAAAATACAAGTTTAGCAGGCTAAGATTGCCACAAGGCATATGTATGTATATGTGTTTGTAGTATCAGTTAGTTAATAACACGTAGCTAAGATACTGTCATCACTGTACTGACCAGGTGCAGGAATGTAAGAACTGGAATTACGCGTCCCTCTCCTTTGTATCAGATGAGCCACGTGGTTAGACCGGATGGATGAGTTTAGACTCTATTTATTAAATAGGTTAAGGGTATGTGTGGGTGTAGTTAATTGTGGGAGGAGCTACAGTGCTATATAAGGAATGTACTCTATGTATTCAGTACTCAGACTTTGCTGTATTTTGGTGACGCTAGTCCCTCTGAGTCCCGATCGGTGATCCAATAAAGAATCTCTTCCTTCCTGAAGAAACCTGTGTCCATCTCTCTGTGCTTGGCTTCCGTCAGTTTCTCCGGTATCACTATGAGGAAAGTTCAGTGTTTGCATGCAGATTGTGGGGACGCTGAATGTCAGTGCTGCCCAGGAAGCACCTCTGGTTGCCATCTGAGTTACTGTTACTAGAGGTGTTCCTAGGCAGCAATATAAAATTACCTCTTTTACATAAAAATGTCTGCAGGGACTGACTACTGACACCAGAACAAATTCAATAAGCGGTAGTTGTTCTGGTGACTATAGTGTCCCTTTAACCCCTTAAGGACACATGACATGTGTGACATGTCATGATTCCCTTTTATTCCAAAAGTTTGGTCCTTAAGGGGTTAAAGGAATATTCCTTGCCCCATGACAAGTTCAGCTCATTATCAGAGTGCCATCTTACCTTCTGCCCCTTCACTTCCTTCCTCGTGTTTGCCTCAGTATACAGAAGACTTGCCAGACGACCAGTGATAGGTTGAGAGCATCACCCTTTTCCTGGCTACTCATTGGGAGAAAGACACTGTTGTCACCATAACAACTTCAATAAGCAATTGTTATGTTATGAGAGTGGGAGAGTTCATTTAACTATTACTACAAAATATAGCAGGAGTGGTAGTCAACAATGTTTTGTTTTTTTATACCTATTAATGTAAAGTCTGCATGTCTGATGAAAACCAAGCTTAGCTCTAAAGTCTCACAGGCAGCCTTTTAACAACTGATTTGTTGTGATATTTGCGAGAATGAGTCCCCATGGGAGGCAATACATGTACTATGAATTTCACAGAGCAAAGCTGCTGTCAGGTGATCATATCATTTTTACACAGCTTTCTTGCTAGCATGGACTGTGTCTGTGTGTCTACTGTGGGTACACTGGGTACATATGATTTATTCACTAATTTGGAGCAGTTATTTGAACTTGCCGATCAGTAAAATAATTCTCATCAACATTTGTTAAGTTCCACCAATGTGGAAAATAGCATGGCATTAGTGTGTCTTGAGGGTTTATTCACTAAACTCCAAATTGAAATTTGAATGTCAAAAAAAAAAAAAAATAAATAAAAAAAAAAATATATATATATATATACACACACATACACACACAGTATCTCACAAAAGTGAGTACACCCCTCACATTTTTTTAAAATATTTTATATCTTTTCATGTGACAACACTGAAGAAATGACACTCTGCTACAATGTAAAGTAGTAAGTGTACAGCCTGTATAACAGTGTAAATTTGCTGTCCCCTCAAAATAACAACACACAGCCATTAATGTCTAAACCGTTGGCAATAAAAGTGAGTACACCCCTAAGTCGAAATGTCCAAATTGGGCCCAATTAGCTATTTTCCCTCCCCGGTGTCATGTGACTCATTTGTGTTAGAAGGTCTCAGGTGTGTTAAATTTGGTGTTATCGCTCTCACACTCTCTCATACTGGTCACTGGAAGTTCAACATTGCACCTCATGGCAAAGAACTCTCTAAGGATCTGAAAAAAATATTTGTTGCTTTACATAAAGATGGCCTACGCTATAAGATTGCCAAGACCCTGAAACTGAGCTGCAGCACGGTGGGCAAGACCATACAGCGGTTTCACAGGAGAGGTTCCACTCAGAACAAACCTCACCATGGTCGACCAAAGAAGTTGAGTGCACGTGCTCAGCGTCATATCCAGAGGTTGTCTTTGGGAAATAGATGTACGTGTGCTGCCAGCATTACTGCAGAGGTTGAAGGGATAGGGGGTCAGCCTGTCAGTGCTCAGACCATACGCCGCATTCTGCATCAAATTGGTCTGCACGGCTGTTGTTCCAGAAGGAAGCCTCTTCTAATGATGCACAAGAAAGCCCGCAAACAGTTTGCTGAAGACAAGCAGACTTACTGGAACCATGTCCTGTAGTTCAATGAGACCAAGATAAAAAGGAGTACAAAGACAAGTGTGACTTGCCTATAGTCAAGCATGGTGGTGGGAGTGTCATGGCCTGGGCCTGCATGAGTGCTGCCGGCACCGGGGAGCTACAGTTCATTGAGGGATCCATGTATGTGCCAACATGTACTGTGACATACTGAAGCAGAGCATAATCCCCTCCCTTTGGAGACTGGGCAACCAGAGCAGTATTCCAACATAACGACCCGAAACACAGCTCCAAGACGACCACTGCCTTGCTAAAGAAGCTGAAAGTAAAGGTGATGGACGGGCCAAGCATGTCTCCAGACCTAAACCCTATTGAGCATCTGTGGGGCATCCTCAAACAGAAGGTGGGGGAGTGCAAGGTCTCTAACATCCACCAGCTCCATGTGACACTGATATACAGGCTGTACACTTACTACTTTACATTGTAGCAGAGTGTAATTTCTTCAGTGTTGTCAATAATAAAATATTTACAAAAATGTGAGGGGTGTACTCACTTTTGTGAGATACTGTAGCTGATCTAGGAAAAATTTCCATCTCAGCTATAGTCAAGGTTTGACTTTAAACTGCTGGAAGAAACCCAGACAAAGGAGTCTCCTCTCAGGTAGCTACACTCACGTCTACATTATTGGGGTTTTCTTCAATAAACTGGGGATCAGGGAGAAAGGCTAAAGGGAATTGTGAAATTTAAACAGAAATATTTCAATAAACATTTTTTTTTCAAAGCTTCTACTTTTGCCATTTGAGATTCCCATTTAAGTGTGTAAACTACCATAAAACCATAAAATACCATTGGTTTGATTAGCATTAATATTTACAAAAGCATATACAATCATTTATGGGCACCCTCACCTATGTTGCAAATTGATCTACCTATCAATCTACTACAAACCAAAGCGTTGGACATTCCTGTGGCACATAAAAGGTTAAACTGTCCCACTTTAACCCCTTAAGGACCAAACTTCTGGAATAAAAGGGAATCATGACGTGTCACACATGTCATGTGTCCTTAAGGGGTTAAACTCAACAATGAAAATGTTCCCATTCAATATACTTATACTGGTTGGCTTTGGTTTTTATGACTTAAGGAGGAAGACTGCAACCCATTAATGCACTGTACAGAATAGAGAAATGGGGCTCTGAGATTCAAACAAGACATTGATCTGTGGTGCTGGGTATTGAGCCAGGGGCCGATTGTCACTGCCATGTGTCATCTCTTCACGGCACCGATGACAGGAAGCAGATCGGCTCCGTCATTTGGAGGTTGCTGGAGGGTCAGGGGAAAAACTGGACAGCATCTGGCATAAACAGAGAGAAATGGCTAGCTACTGTGTAATTAATTGATGTGACATCATGAGAATGTACGGCCGCTCTGAGTCTCTTTTCTGAATTACTCCTTAACCAAAGCCCTGAAATGTAGATATTGGGAAGATCACAAAAGCAGATCCAAAGAGTTTTGTAGAATATAAATATTGTATTATAAAAAAGGAAAAAACTACTTTCTAGTGAGGACAACTTTGATTGAAATATACTATTCTGAAAAAGAAAGATAAATGTAGAGTTTGCACAAACTAAGCTCGTCTTGCCAGCTGCCCTCTCCTTGTCCATTGTTCAACCTCAGAGTCACTTTGATCTCCTTCCTTGTTTAAAGTTCAGGATTGAGCCTATAGGGTGGATATTTAACGATGGAGCTAAAATAGTCACAACTGACCCGGACAGCGCTGTGAAGTAAGATTGAAGAGATCACAGTTTCCTTTAGGGATTTGATTGATTTTGAGCAGTCTAACAAAAATAGTTTGAGTTGAACTGGAGATTGTTGAAGCACCAGCATTTTAGTGCTTTTTCTTTTTATATTTTGTTTCAAAAGAGGAGAGCCCCAGCAATGTAATCTAAACTGTTATAGACCGTAATCAGCCTGCCATAATATAGAAATAAAAGTTTATTGGTTTGATAGGTGTGTTGACAACTAGTAAATCGGTATCTCAAATGTCACTAAAACAGTCATCATCCTATAACAGGTTATCCCATGTCATGCTATCACTCCGGCAGCAATTGTGTTATCCCGGTTAATCTAGTAAATCAGGTAAATATAAAAAACCTGGCTTGATAGGCTAGTTTAATGAAAACCATATTTTGTCTAGACTAGAGTAGTCTTATTTAGCACTCACATGTAGATGATTATATATATATATATTTATTTATTTATTGTCAGGGTTACTCATTAAAGAATTTTTGGGAATGCAATGCGCATTTCAAATTTAAGACCAAAATAGCTGTACTGGAAACAGCTTGGCTAGTTATTCGACTTATTTTTAAATTCACTTTGAATCCCCAACAATTCTCAGTTTAGTGATTAACCCTGAATGTATCACAGGAAGCAAGGATTAAATTAGCAACCACAATTTCTCACTAAGATTTACGGTAAGTGTTTTTCTCGCCAATCAATAAAGAGATCTAAACACCTGCTAAAATCATTTGAGATGATTAAAGTATAGGCCAGTGTTTCCAAACTCAGACTTTAATGCATACTAACAGGGTTATTTGCTAAAGTGAGAATTCAAAGTGAATTTTAAATTAAAGGAAATCATTTGCCAAACTGGAAAAATTCTTAGCCAGCTATGCTTTCAGCTCGGCTACTCTGGCTTTAAATTTGAAATTAATTTTAAATTCACACTTTAGTGAATAAATAACCCTTGCAAAAGTCCAAGGTTTGTCAGTATTCTATTAGGAACAGAACTGGGAAATGTCTAAATTCCGGACTGCAGTTGAGTTAACTGGGTTGGGAGCCAATGTTATAGGCAAAGTTAAAGGGTTCAGTGCATTGAAGTAGTCATGGTGCCTGAGTAGGTCCATTGTTTTGCTATGAAATACAACATATATGGAGTTTAACCACTTTGCTGCTGGAGATGTAACTTCACCTCCCGCAGCACAACAGGAGTGTCATCTACTACAAGGGAACTAGCGGTTCAGACTGGCTAATGTTAATGGTCTGCAACATTCGCTGCACAGAATGGCAGCCATTGGCTTAGAGCAGTCAGCTGACACTTTCAGCCAATGAATGTCAACTTCCATGGGATAGACTGTAAAAGTTCTGCTTTTGTCATAGAAAATATATGCAGCACCTGGTGACCATGTCATATTGTATATTTACTATACAATATAAAACTGCTAGTCTAGTACAATGACATATAGTAGTTTTATACTATAGGATGTACTATATTTTCCTTTACTATTCTCTGTCTCCATGGTTTTACTTTTCTTGTGAAGCTCTGAAAACTTAATTAGACGAAATATCTGAGGATCAAAGTTAGAAGGTATTATCACGGTGTCAAGTGATGTTGATGCCGTCACTGTGTTTTATACGAATGCTAATCATTTAACAAGTATAGAGCTGCTGCATGTCATATACCAGAGGTGTAAATACAAACGGATAGAAAATACACCCGACAATTTGTGGCCAAAGGCGCTAAGCCTGAAACATATTGTATCACTCGCTGCTACTTGCATTTCACCTTGTACTGCAAATCACTGCTTTTTACTAGCTGTTATTTTTCATTTTTCTAGTGATAGTTTCAGCATGCAATCACTTTGTTTTAAAATTATTGGTTGTTCCCTCCATTCAATGCATTTTATTAACCATACTAAAGAGGGGCGTGAGATTATTTGATTCAATTTGATAAGCAACACACATTTGTCATCATCGAGGCATATTTGTTTAATTTAATGATTGATGGAAAGTGCTCTGGAATCAGCAGTGAACAAAGTATGTATTTTACTGGTAATATGCAAAAATATCCAACAGAAAAAAGGAAAACAAAGACAAGGAAAAATATTTAATTGGTAAATCTTAAAGGGAAACTCCAGTGCCAGAAAAACGATCCGTTTTTCTGGCACTGGAGGGTCCCTCTCCCTCCCACCCACCAATCCCCGGTTACTGAAGGGGTGAAAACCCCTTCAGTCACTTACCTGGGACAGCGGCAATGTCCCTCGCCGCTGTCTCCGCCTCCGCGACGCTCCTCCTGGTGATTACGTCGGCCGGTGGGCGAGACTAATCTCGCTCACCGGCCGAGGAGACCTAATGCGCATGCGCGGAAATGCCGCGCATGCGCATTACGTCTCCCCATAGGAAAGCATTGAAAAATCATTTCAATGCTTTCCTATGGGGAATAGAGCGACGCTGGAGGTCCTCACACAGCGTGAGGACGTCCAGCGACGCTCTAGCACAGGAAACCTGTGCTAGAAACAAGGAAGTGACCTCTAGTGGCTGTCTAATAGACAGCCACTAGAGGTGGAGTTAACCATGCAATGTAAATATTGCAGTTTATGAAAAACTGCAATAATTACAGTTGCAGGGTTAAGGGTAGTGGGAGTTGGCACCCAGACCACTCCAATGAGCAGAAGTGGTCTGGGTGCCTGGAGTGTCCCTTTAAAAGCAGTGTGTGAATTATTTGCTGTTCTTTTTTTGTTAACAGCGTTTTAAAAATTCTGAATGGCACGCTCATGGCAATCTATAACCACTGAATATGTTAAACACAAAAGACTAGCTGTGTAGTCATATTAGTCTGATCCTAAGAAGCCCCTACTGCTCAGCATTAGAGATGCTTGTAGAACTGCTCGTGGCAAATTTGTAGGTCATTAAAAACATGCATAGGTTATTAAACGACTGCATGATGGAATGAGATGTCATTGGTCTTTAAATCCTTCTTGTAGTAGACTTTAAAGGGACACTATAGTCACCAGAACAACTACAGCTTATTGAATTTGTTCTGGTGAGTAGAATCATTACCTTCAGGCTTATTGCTGCAAACACTGTCTTTTCAGAGAAAATGCAGTGTTTACATTACAGCCTAGTGATCACTCCACTGGCCACTCCTTAGATAGCTGTTGAGATCCTTCCTGGGTCATGGCTGCCTAAAATGCATCCAAACATTCAGTATCTCCACCCTCTGCATGCAGACACTGAACTTCCCTCATAGAGATGCATCAATTCAATTCATCTCTATGAGGAGATGCTGATTGGCCCGGGCTGTGTTTGAATTGTGCTGGCTCTGCCCCTGATCTGCCAATCAGCAGTCTCAGTCAATCCTATGGGGAAGCACTGTGATTGGATCAGGCTACAACTTTTGATGATGTCAGCAGGCAGTGGGCAGGTCTAAAGGAAACAGGGACAAAGCCAGCAGCTGCAGACTTGAATACAAGTAAGATTTTACTATATTTAGGGAGGCAAGAGGGGGCTAGGGGGACTAGCTGGTGGTTTTAACCCTATAGGATCAAGAATACAAGTTTGTGTTCCTGACCCTATAGTGCACCTTTAAAGACCATTATTTACATAACGGCATGGGATGTCATAAGGAGAGGATATCATTACATTTTTGTGCAAGAAGAGGAATGGAGGTCCAGTATCAATCAATACCTGGGGCTCACCTCTGTCACCTACAACCAGATTTTGTGGCCTCAAGCCTGACAAGCAGTTAAAGTGATGATTGCCACTGGAGTTATGCAGTGATACTTCCACATTGGGCCATCCCTTAGATGATGTCATGCCTCTTGTACCTGACAATGTCAATGATAACAGGGAAAATGGGTGTGATCCTACTTATATCTCCCACTATCCCAATCTGTGTGACTATACACTAGTCTCAGCGCGGAGATCAGTGTCCGATAATTCTATGATCAGGCACACTAAAAGCTACTAAATATCTGGCCTGTCACAAACTATACTCCATAGCATGAGTGAGAAACGTGTGTTAACACTGTTCAATTATGTACTCTGCATGCCGTATGGATGCTCTGGTTCAAACTAACGGGAGAACCATGGGGTCGTAGAGGATGCATTTCTATGTATTTTAGCATTGTAAATGAAACAATTGTAATGAAAACAAAAAAAGTGTATAAAATAATCACTGGTTCTTTGCCGATTGCCAGGCATAATATTAAATAATCACAATAAATAGCTTAATATCTACCACCAAGTATTGAAATAGTGCGGTCACCTGTGTGTTTTTCATATAGCTAGGGAATATGACAATGAATAAAAAAAAATACACATACACGCATGCGCAAACTAGGCTGGATTACATGGTCTTGCAGGGTCTTCTATAAACCTCTGTTTTTTATCCTCGTGCAGGGGTGTCTTTATTGGAGACAGGTTCAAGGGTATAATAAATATAGAAACTATAAGTTACAGATAACATAGACAAAATAAATCTAGATCGCAAATGAAAGGAGTCGTCGTCTAAGCCTCTTGGAATAAAAGGTCCTGATAGAGTGACGGATCGCGTTCCCTAGAGTGGGATTTCTTTCCTGGAGCATCTCTAAAGAATTTTATGCTGTTTATAGAAATAAGGAGCATAGTGACAATTGCAGGGTGTAAAATGATTATAGGAATTAAACAGTTTTTACTAGGTTACACTTGCCTGGGTAAGAAGGAGGAAGCTTTTCCCATTGCTTGAGTGTTTAAAGAGTTAGAAAGAATAACCGTCACATTGGCAATGCATACAAGTCAGGCAGAATATTTAGTGCTACATATTTAAGTTTATTGTATTGCGCCCATTTGCAAATAAAGCACAGACATGATCACTGTTTACCCTTTACAGTAGGGGCGCATATCATTTTCAGAGAAGGGTCCAAATGACTGACTAAAAATCATACCAGGGGCCACTGCCATATGATGTCAATGAGACGGTCTTACTTGAATCTTGGAGTGTGATTGCAAGCTGCTGGATGAAATCTTTAGAATGCCTTGAACGTGTTTCATCTGTTAATTTGATTCAGAATTTGATTTTTTTTTTACCCACTGTTGAAGATGTCAGTTCACAGTTGTATGTGCTTGGGGGAAAATGGTTGCACACTTTGCTACATTCTTATCATTTACACAGTAGCACACCAAATAAATACCATATTTTTGTGGAATACAGGACGCACACACCTATATTGCAACTGGAAATGTATAAATAAAAATAATACAACCTGTATCATAATTGCAGTAAACTTCAGCTTATGTGTAGAAGTAATGTTGTATGTGTATAGGGTATATGGTATGTGTTTATGGAATGCAGTCTATGTATGGGATTTAGTAAATGATTAAGTAAGGGTTGTGGCATCCACTCTGTTCTTGTGTGTATTGTGATCCTGTATAGCAATCAGCAAGGTCCTCTTGGGTACAAACATGCAGTCTTTTGAAGTAACATAAATCCAGGCACTTTATTGTTGAACTTCACCATGGAGACAGCAGCAAATGAAAAACAATAATATAGCACAAATCCTTGTAAACAAAAACCTAGCTCATCTGAGCACTTACTAACATCAAATTTCCTATCTCGCAAGGGTTAAACTATAACAAACACAATACAGGTTTCACCAACCTAGTGTCTAGTCAACTCTCTGCACTCCAGTGCTCAGTCAGCCTGTTGCTTCCAGCCCTCCAAGTGAGAAACAAAAATCTCCCCTTACCTGCCTAGCACGGAGGGGTTTATTCCCCCTGCTGCAGCTGATTACCTGCAGCTGAGCAATGGGTTGGAGACAGTGCAAAACCCTGGCCTGGACCTATGTCTCCCAAGAAAAACAATAATCAGCAGAGTGGAGCACTGGCCCACCCTGCTCTCCAAATGCTCCACCTCAGGGGCCCATAACTAAATATGCATTTAAGTTATATACACACACAACACACACTCCCCCTGGGGTTAAATGTCACATGCCTCTCTTAACAATGTAGTGGAAATATAAACTCCCTCACAAACCACCCCATTCACCTTATCACAGTATGTATGTATGTATGTATGTATGTATGTATGGGAGTGTGTGTACACAGTGTATATAGAAGCTATGTTATGTGTGGCTGGGTGAGAAGAGAGCATTTTTATATTTTTTTCTTTATTACTACTGTTTTTAGTTTATTATTATTTTAGTTTTACGTCTCCCCCTCCCCTCCTACCCGTTTCTTGCCTCTGGCTAGGGATGATGGAAACGGCTCAGCCCTACCTTGCCGGGTAAGTCCCTAAGAAGCTATTTTTTGTGGAGACACGTAGTGCATGTACTAATCATGAGACAGCAAATCTGTGATGCCAGTGGGGCATTGGTGCTACTGGTCATCAGACTGGTGCCCACTAACAACTGCCCCCTCTGTCCCCAACCCTCACTAATCCTATGCAGGGTCAGTGATCATGCAATTGCAGTGCAAATTTGGGGCGGGTGTGGAGGTTGTGCACGTTCAAATGTTCCAAGGAGTTGTGTTATAGAATGTGTAGATAAGGCAACAAGCACTTGGAAGAACATAGCCACAGGAAAATGAAGCAAAGCAGAATAAGGTTTAAGGGTGTGTAAACATGCAAACTACATTGGGAGTGGAGTTATAACAGTTTCTAAACTGCAACAATGGGACAGCCCCTAGAGAAACTTCTGGAATGGACAATGGACGTCCTCACGCTATGCATGTGGACTTCCAGCATCCCCAGAATCTCCATATGAAAGCATTACTCAATGCATGCGCATTAGGTCTCCCCAGCTGAAGGATGAGCAAAAGCAGACCAGAGCCAAAGAAGAGGGATATTGACGCTGGACCCAGGTAAGTGACAGAAGGTTTTTTTTTTTTTAACCCCTTCTCACCGTAGGGGGGCTGGGAGGGGGAGGGAGGTGGGAGGTGGGCACTTTAGGTATGTTCTCCTGGCAGGATGATTTTGCATTATCCTCATTTAGATTAATTGTTGCAATCTTTGGAGCATACAGTGTCCGTAAGTGGCTACTCTATGTACCAAAATAGTTTTACAGACGACACTCCGTAGAAAAGCTGGTACACAAAGTAACAGTTTCAATGCCTCCTCTCGGAATTGTTCGATGAAGGGGAGGAAAGTGCAAATTATTGTTCTATGTTTTTCCAAAACAACATACACCTGCCATCAGGATAATTTTGCATTATGCTCATTTAGATTAATTGTTGCAATCTTTGGAGCATACAGTGTCCGTAAGTGGCTACTCTATGTACCAAAATAGCTTTACAGACGACACTCCGTAGAAAAGCTGGTACACAAAGTAACATCTGAAATTGGAATTGTGAAAGTGTCCCAGCTGCAATGGGCATACTTTTTTTGGCCAGAAGATAGATTTTTTTTCTTGACATTTAATCAAAAGAATGGCATGAGGTTGTGACTGCAATGCCATGCTGCTGTGTGGATCATTCTTATAAGCAAACAATGGGCATCTTGCTAAAATGGAAAGAATAATGGATGGCATAAGGTACATGGAGATACTGCAAGTCGGTTTTAGTCGTCTGAAAAAGTGACATTTGGAGGAAATTCACTTTTCCACAAATAACAATCCCAAGCAAAAGACCAAAGCTGTAAAGGGCCAAGGATGGAAATTCACATTTTTGTTTGTTCGTGAACCCCTCCAGTCCGTGTCACAGATTCTCAGGGGGAGAAAGATCTGTATTCTTTTCAACGAACATTTTGGTGTGCGAACATCCTACTAAACTGAACAACCTGTAGCCTACATCATATTATATTACATTATATGCATTCTTAGCTTAATAAACAAGGCTTTATGGAACGGTAAACACAAGCTGAAGATTAGACGCTGCACTTATATGTGATTTAAAAAGTAAGAAATTACCACCATAGCATTGAGAGTAATAAAAGGGGCACATTGGGCACAAGCACAAATACATGTAAGATGAAATGTGTAGGTTCAGTTGGGTATGCTGAAGGTTTTTTTAAATTTACTTTTATACTTTGTTCTATAAGCCTGTTTCTGCCTCTTTCCACACAACCTGTACTTTCTCCCTTTTTTTTTTTTTACCTCAATAAACATCATCTGCTGCACTTGAAGTCATGACTTGGGTATCTACAATAGAATAAAGTGTAACTCCCAGAAAAATGTTTTAAATAAAACAATGCTTCCGAGATATTCCCAGCGGTGCTCTAGACAATTAGGAGGGGTTACCTGAGTAACTTCCTGGTCTAATGAAAAGTGGCGCGGTAATTGCAGCTAAAGCAGGGACTTTAAATGTGAGTTTTTTTTGCATTATTTTGTGCATGTCTAATGCATGTTATGTATTAAAAAGTAATAGGTCTAGTTAAGTCTACTCTGAAGGGTCCCTTTAAAATGCAGTATTCATGCCTTTACTTAAATTAGCTTTGTTTCAAGCAGCTTAGTTTATGAATGCTGTTTTATATTTTAAATATGTACACAAGTGCCATACATACTTTAATAGATTGTAAACAGTTGATAAAAGCATATAATAATAATAACAAAGTATTTAACCAGGAAAGGTGCATTCAGATTACTCTGGTTTCCAAGTACGTCCTGGGGATGTTACCTTAGCCCAACATCCAGGGGTTGTTACCATCACCCAATTTAATGAAAGGAGTGGAAAAAATAAAAAAAAGATTTAAAGGACCACTATAGGCACCCAGACAACTTCAGCTCAATAAAGTGGTCTGGGTGCCAGGTCCCTCTAGTTTTAACCCTGCAGCTGTAAACATAGCAGTTTCAGAGAAAATGCTATGTTTACATTGAGGGTTAATCCAGCCTCTAGTGGCTGTCTCCCTGAGTAATGCTTTCCTATGGGTGGTTTGAATGTGCACGCGGCACTTGCCGCGCATGTTCATTGGGAGCTGACATCGGCAGGGGGAGGAGAGGTCACCAGCGCCGAGGGAGCCCAGTGCCAGATTAAGGTAAGAGCGATCTTCTCAAAGTGCAGTTCTCAAAGTGCCGAGGGAGCCCAGCGCCGGATTAAGGTAAGAGCGATCTTCTCAAAGTGCAGTTTCACCAAGTCTAAATCAATAGGTTATCCAGTGCTACTCGAAATTTCTCTGGCTTACTAAAAACAACTTACTGTTCCACGTATACAGGAAGTGGAAAATAAAGTGTACACGCATCACACATCCTCTTAATGGAAACATCTATTCAGATCTCTTAGATCAGATAAATTCAGATAAATTCCATACATTCCAATAGAAATCGGACAGCCAACAAAATTATATATATATATAAAAAAAAAAGGCTGAAATATTAAACAATGAAGTGGTATTGTTTGAGAAAAAAATTTTCAGTTTGTAGGAAAGTGCTGCATTTATTCATATGAATGTGTTAAAGCTAGCTGCTTGGACTGAAATAAACGTATTTCGCCATATAAGAACCACAGCAACAATTCAATTATGGGTTTGATATATGGTATGCCTGTAATGCAAATGACATTAAATCATATAGAACTCAAACCAATGTAATATTGCTTAGTTAACAACAACGGCATGTACAACAAAACAAACAAAAAAACTTAAGTGGGATGGCAGTGTCAGGTACTATAATGCCTTATGCATAAAGATTAAATGGCAGTCTTTGCCAACAAACATATGGCTGCTGTCTTTACAGCAGTTCAGCTAAGGGCAATGGGTGCTATTAAAGTGACACGCCACACAGCTTCCAATCATCTTCCCCGTGCAGCAGATGGAATTGACAGTCAATATTCTGTGCAGCACTTCACACGCCTTTAGCTGGTGTTACAAGGTCATTTCTAGCACTGGGGCAGCAAGATATCAAATCCGAACCATAACGTGCATTAGATATGCTATTAGAAGTTGTGCAAACTGTAATACACAGGCGCACATGGAATGGAAATAGGATCTAAACAACGCCACCTTAAATTTCAACAGTTTTATGGCAAACCTCCAAGACACTGCTGCCATCGGAAGGTTTGAACTAACTTCTGCAAATCGGTTGTCAGTTTATTTCGCTGAAAATAATTTAAAACACAATAAAAACTTAATTGGGAATAAGTTATGGTCTAGCTGTGGTCAGATGGTGTGTGACTTGAGTCAGAATCCATGAGTACTTACACACTTCAGCTCAGAACCAAAATATCCAGAGCGGTTTAGGAAGTGTCTAGTCTCTAGTGTGATATTGAAATGTGTCCTGGTTGATTGAGACGTGACATTTCCAGCTATTTTTTTTTTATTTCAGACTCTAATGCTCATGTAAGCTTTTCATTGGATAGCTGCGTTTTACCACAAAAACCTACTCCTGCTATCTGCCATTAGCCTTAAATGTTTTCAATGAGTAAAACCTTTCAAGTATCATTTGCAAAAACTCTTTATTACAGCACAGCTTTTTATTGTTGTGTTTCAATGCCTCCTCTCGAAATTGTTAGATGAAGGGGAGGAAAGTGCAAATTATTGTTCTATGTTTTTCCAAAACAACATACACCTGCCATGAGGATGATTTTGCATTATACTCATTTAGTCTAATTGTTGCAATCTTTGGAGCATACAGTGTCCGTAAGTGGCTACTCTATGTACCAAAATAGCTTCAGTTTAAAGGAATACGATAGGAAAGTACCCAGACCACTTCATCTCAATCCAGTGGTCTAAATGGCATGTGCCCCACCCCTCCCCATTTTAACCCTGCAAGTGAAAATAGTGCCATTCAGAAAGAATGGCAATGTTTTCATTGGAGGGTTAACCTGTCTCTAGTAGCTGTCATATTGAGAGCCACTAGAGGTGCTTCCCTGAAATAGTGGATTGAAACTCCACTGTTTCGATCAGATGGACACACAGAAACTGTCTGATTGGCGCAGCGGAGTGTTTTGCTGCCCATGTGCACTAGCCTCCCAATGCTTTCCTATGAGAAAGCATTGGATTGGCTATGATCATCAATCTCTATGATCTCCGTAAAAGATCCGGAACTTCACCAAAAAGTAAAAGTAAACAGCCTTTTAAAACCCTTGCAAAGGGAAGGTCGTCATCTATAAATAACAGTGACCAGGGCACTATAGCGTTAGGAATACATATTTGTATTCCAAACGCTAGTGTTCCTTTAATGAAGCAGTTTTATGTGAGTCACCAACAGGGGAGGTCTGACTACAGCTGTATGAACAAAGTGATTTAAATCCCATTTAGTTCTAATGTTGCAATGTTCCTTTAACAAATGAAGCCTAAGAAAACGAAAATAGTGATGACTTGTCATAAAATAAGTAGATTTACATTTCCGTACAGACTTACTGTATCCAGTTATTGATTCTGTAAATAAATGTATAACAACGTGCTTAGTGTTATCCAAGGGAGAGAGCGCTAGACAAAAACGGAATATACAGAGTAAACATTCTAGAATCTGCAGTGTATGCAAAAGGCTTTTTTTACTTCCTCTCTTCTGATAATTTAACTTAATGGTACTCAACCAGTTTTTAACAAATGGTTGAGTACCAGTAGCATGATTGGCTACAAAAATCTAAAAAAAAAAAAAAAAAGTGTTAATTTACTAACCCTCCCAAATACCAGAATTTACTATTAAGATATTCAAAGTTGATTTAGGATGTTAATGTAAAGACCAGACCATTTTAGAAGCATTAAACATATTTTAACCAATAAATAAGGTCTGCCTTGTTTCTCACTGTTCAGTCTACTAATGTTAATCTTATAATCATGTATTTGGCCCTAGCTTTGTAAATACATGTTACTGCAGAATATTACATAACAAAATGAGGTCAGCATTCTCCTCATGCTCAGAAAGTAACCTCGCCACTGGTTCTTGGAGGGGCCTGTTTGCCAGCTTCCTGCCTCAGGACTATGGGCCACGCAAAAAGGCTCATAAAGGACCTTGTTTGTGCCTTTTTGCTATTCTGTTCGGTAGATTGCATTACCCTTCTATTCTAACATTGTCCCGTTCGACTACCGAACAACCGCACGAACCAGGGACCATCAAGGGAGCTTGTTAAAACCTTGGAACAATTCTCATCGCAGTGTTCTAATTGTTCGTCTGGGTGGCTGCAATTCCTAGGGACAATCACGAGGTGGCGGCCATCTTGTTCGCATGAACGCAGGCAGCGGTGTTTGGGCATGAATCTAATGGAACTAAAAATTGGACACAGAAACTCCCGAACACCGCTGGACTTCCATCATCGCCTGCGTTCGGTTCTATACAATTTAGAAGGGCACTGCTCGGTGAAATCGTTAGTCTGGATGAGGGGAACAAGCTCCAGGGTAAGAACATTGACTATGTTTGGTAATTTGTTCGTTTTCCCAACTACCGAACTAGACCAACCGCAAGCCCTTATTCTCTGGAACTGTTTTGCGCATAGGACCATGTGCACCGTCGGTCAAAACTATGACTTCCAGGAAATTCCTGGACCCCTGAACTGATTTGGGTGGTTTTCGGATACGTTGGTCACCCAGATCAGGGCTATCAGTGGGTCATTTTTGTGGAGGTGTTTTAAGGTATTTCTGGGGGTTTATAAAAATGTGTGTTTTTATGCCTGGAGATAATTGAGTTAGTACAGTCCATGACTCCATTATCTCCCAGGTACAGAGGAGGGATTACCTTATGTATCAGAGTGTCCTGGATCTGAGAGCAAATGTGGTTGTGTAATTGTTTATACTGTGGTTTACTCTCCGGTCCAGCTAGGAGTACCCCTTGCATGAGGACTTGCATATAAGGCGAGTTGTGGCTCTCATTAAACGAGTTCCTGCTTACCCTCAACATAGAGTCTCACCTCATGTGTGGGGGAAACGGCTGTATCTACCCTGGGGATTGCGATATCACCATACTTCCTTGGAATTATAATCACTTGCTCTTGTAAGAGCAGCCTACACTCTCTGGAGAAGGAGAGATCTGCTCACTGGAAGCTGGATCCTGGTCTTGGGTCCAGGGTGGGTGGAGGATGGAGAGACCCAAGCCAAGCTGCAATGCTGGAAGTGGGGACTGCGGTCCTAATGGTGTCTGGTGGAGTGCTTGGAAGTACTCTGAGGTACTGGGAAGCAGTGATCGGCGGAAGCACCCAGTTGGGGTGCTCGGCGGTCCGTCACACTCAGTCTTGTGCTAAAGCCTTTTCACTGTTGTAATTCAGTCCTTACCAATGACCCCAAGAAATTCAGAATCTAGACCACCCATATTATGGACGGTTTTCTAAATTAATTTAATGGAATTTTTATTAAATTGCCAGGTGGTCCGTCACACTCAGTCTTGAGCTAAAGCCTTTTCACTGTTGTAATTCAGTCCTTACCAATTACCCCAAGAAATTCAGAATCTAGACCACCCATATTATGCATGGTTTTCTAAATTGTAGGTGCTCTGACAATATCCAGTCTCACTGGTTTAAGTTGGCTAAAACGCTATACTTGGATTATAACACATGCCTTATGTTTGAAACTGTGTAACACCGGCAACGTAATCATCTTTTCAATCATCTATTGTATGATCAATATCCGAGGAACAGAAATGAGCAAGCAATATCTGGCAGATGTCAGTAATAGATGTACGATAGATACATCTGATTATTCCATTGCAGTAGTAAATGAAAATTGTTCCTTGATAAAATGTTGGTAGAATTCATCAAAAACAAGCTGTTACAGGAATAAACACACACACCTAGAATCGCGGTTTTCAATATAAAATAATTCCATGCAGGTTGTGAAGCGAATCCAGCAGATAATGTTTAGGACAGAATTATATGGGTGTTTGTGTAGCAGTGAAAGGTAGTTCTCTGGAATGTAGGGAAGCAAGAGGTTAATATATTTTAAGATGGAATAAAGAGCAAGCTCCCATCAAACAGAGATGGGTAAGCAAGTCTCCAGGTTTGACCCTGTCAGGAGACAATTCGCTGCAGGCTCTTTTAGCAGAGTAGAGATTAAAGAATGAGCTCGGAGAGCAGGAGTATTGACAGTATGAGATGGCTTTTGAGTCTTTTAGTGTAATCCCAGGACACAGAAGGGAGGGAGAGGAACGTGTGCTGGATTTGACTCTTGGGAATGAATAAACCATTAAGCAGGAGTAAATTTACTTTCTATTTTATATTTATTGTTTGAATATCTTTAACAGCTGACCAAATATTACCCCTATTTTTTTCTTACAGCAAGTGCTAGTGATGCTTTATTTATTTTCCGATTTAAATGGAATGATCTGTTGAGTTTACAGGTTTCTCTTGGGCATATAGTCTTATTTTGCAGGTAGAAATGGAGGGCCTCTGAGGTTTGGAGGTGAGATTTGCCATGGTAACATCTCTCACTGACAGAACATTTGCCAGTCCTTACATCAATACCAAAAGATGCCAGATAAGGCTCTGCCATTTGAAAAAAAGAAAAAAACTCTAAATGATAAACAAAAAAAAACTCTACACTGACATATCTAATAGAAAATTGAGCATTACATGTTTCCCCAGAGCCCTCACATCTTCCACCATTATTTTCCTCTTGACACATGAAGAATGGTACAGTATCTACACTGCTGGCCTATCACTGTGTACAGAAGAATGCATTAAACAAGGCAGTAAACTATACCGCAAACTCCAATATTAAAAGTACATATCAAAAAGATATGTTTTTCGTATCTTTTTATTAGTAGGGGTTTTATGTATCATCTTCCAGTGTCTACCTCTTCCAGAGGAGCTGGTAAACCTAAAGAGGGAAACCAGAGAATAATAGATAAAATTTCTTACCAATACATTGATACTTGTCAAGAATAGACACAAGTATGTTTTTGCCTGTGAGATGTCATCACTCACAAGATCTCAAATAACTTTCCACACAGTTGTACCATTAACATAATACAGCCGTTACTCCCACACGGGCACCCAAGAACTGAAATGCAAGCCAAATTACTTCTGCATGAGACACAAACCAGATATAAATGAAAAACTTACATCAGATGCTATAATGTCCGAGTTGGGCAAACTGTGGTCCAAACACTATTTGACAGATCATTTTGTTCAGGCAAGTTGCCCAACTTACTGTGATTGGTGCAGGTCCCGCTGGAGTGTTCAAACCACTCTGTCAAGACATCATAGCTGCTTAGTGCCATAGTCAAACGCATAATGGCACTTTATATATTTAAAAAATAAATACATTTAAAAAAATAAATAAAAACTAACAATATTGAGAATAAAAAATAAAGCCACTTGACTAACCTATATATTTTTGTCATCCTCCTCGTCCATAAAGACCAATAGTCTCATTGTCACGATTCCGGGAACCAAACACGCTAACACACACACACAGAAAAGGTGCAGTACCGGACCTTAGAGTGGCCGGGCTAAGCACACAAAGAATAGTCAGGAGACAAGCCGAGTAAGAGGAACCAGAAGACAGAATAACGAGAGACAAGCCGAGGTCAAAGGGTAGGAGAAAGTCACAAAGTCAGATAAACAAGCCAGAGAAAGCAAAGACCACAACAGGGCAGAGAGGAACAGGAAAGGTAAGTATTTAAATCCATAGGTTAATTCTGATTGGATAATTTCCAATCAGAATTAACAATCACACGTGGGAGATATCTAGACCTCCCACTGTGATTGAGGCACTGTGCCTTTAACGCCGGGTCAGGTGGCTGACCCCGGCGTTTATTAAAATGGGCGGTCTCCCAGCGTGCAGCGTCATGCATGCTGCCGCTGGGGGACGCAGAGGAAGACGCGGTCGGCATCCGTGGCTGGGAGGATGCCGCCCGCCGAGCGCATGCCAGGAAAGGGGACCGTGGACGGCTGGAGGGTGAGTGCCGCGAGCGGACTGCAGCCTCCCCTCGCAGCCACCCGCGGGATCCTGACACTCATGATAGCAAAATCCCAAGCATAGGGTAGAATGATAAAAATGAAGACAGTTAAAGTTGGCTGAATACACAGCCATAGAAGGTTCAAATATTTAATAAGAAAAAGACCACCAGAGTTTTGCTGATACCTTCCTTCTTGAGTTAGGCCTGTATACATTCTCTTTATCTCAATGGTTGCACCTTGTGACTAAACTAGGAATAACATGTTACGACAGATACCTATACAGTAAACAAATAGGTTTGTTGAAGGCATTAACAGTGACAAATCTTGATGCAGTCCCAGTCTTTGAAATAAAGGTCTCTTAAAGAGTAATCTTTTGCAATTCCTGGCTTTTGTTCCCTGAGCAGCCCAAAATTCAAGATATCGCTGGTTGGGCACAAATGGTTCATTACTGGATTAGTTATTAGGATAAAACCCACTGGCGCTCAACCAGAGATGTCATTAATCTGGTATCCTGTTCACGGCTAGCAAGGACTAGAGTTGTGAATTGCTGTTCGAGAACAGACTTTTTAAATGTGAACTTGACTGTATAAACCAGTCATTACTCCAGGACCTAATGAGCGGCATTACAATACATTGATGTTACCCTGTCTCAAAAAACAAGCTGCACATTAAACGTTAAAAAAAAAAAAAAAAAACCATCTAAAAACCAATGCAAAGATTAGGATAGACGGATTGTTACAAACGCTGGACCTTGTTTGCACCTGTTAGAATAAATAATTCATATTGTTAAGCATAATAATTTAAGGACTATTATACACTGAATGAGGTACACATTGTGGATTAAAACCTGAGTTTCCAGACTTGCACTGACTATTGGGCTACACATGGCGAACGCCCAGTGGGATTACATATCGACATGAGTTGTCTCACGTCAGTGTTAAAGACACTCATAATCCATGTTCCACCTCCTGACAGTGGTGAATGTGTGTAGCTGTGATTTTTTGCATTCCGTCCAGCCCAATGTAAATACATTGATCTTTCAAGAACGGTTCATTTTAATACAATGGCTCGGTACAGAGGGGAGCAGTGACTGCTCTAATAAACGATCACCTACGTGAGAGTTGGATCAATTGATGCAACATTTTGGTTTCAGGCAATTGGGTTTAAAATTTAGATTTTTAAGCATATTTCATACATGCATCCTATTGTATTACACCACAACCCTCTGGGTGGTTCCTGGGAAAACTCAAGAGTCGGCCCTCCTAAATATTTATATACATTTACCAAGGTTGCATTTTTCTTTAAATCAATATTATATTATGCAATACAGGATTGTCACATTCAGGTTTCTCTGCAATAATCAGAATAGGAGCTATCCCACGAACCACTGGGAAACTTTTCCTTTAGACCGTCAATGAGAAGGCTAATGATTGTAGAAAATATGTTTTTATGACAACTTATATAACAAGAAAATTAAATAAATATAACCCAAGAGATGTTTAAGCCATTTTTCCCATAAATTTTAATTCTAATAGAGTTCAATCAACATAGTCCACCCTGGGAAATCTATATATCTGCAGGTCCCTACTAGTAGCCAAAAGGCATGTTTTTGTACAAAGTGCATTATTTAAATAGACTTAATAGATGAAATGTTTAGGGGATTTTTTCCCTTTAAATCTACTGACATAAAGTATTAATGGAGATAAAGCAATATATATTCATTATTAAGTAACCTTTGAGAATTTGCCCAACCAGCAAGCCACAAACAGACGTATAATATACACCAGAAAATATGAAGAAACAGGAGAACTCACGTCCCCCAACAATCTCGGCTGTTCTCAGTAGAACCAATATGTGAATAAACATTGCATAACTCTACAGGGTGGTGATGTATTGTCCTTCCCGAGGAATGAAAACAGAGAAAGACTGATACCAGATTTTTTCTTCCCCGAAAAGGGTGCACTACACGAGTCCGTGTTATTATAAAAAAAAAAGTTTTGTCAACTTAAATCTGACAAATTGTTAGTTGACAAAATTAACCCTAGATGAGATTTAGTCGACTAAAACTAGACTAAAACCATTCAGATGACTAAAATAACACTACAACTAACATGGCTTTTTAGTCAAAAGACTAGGACTAAAACAAAATTAAAATTTGCCACCAAAATTTTTTTTTTTTTTTATGTATATTCTTTTTATTGTGTCATTGCACTTTAAGGTTATCTGGTTTTATTTACGGTTTCTTTCTTTTTTTTTTTTTTTTTTTTTATTTCAAAGTTTTTATTGTTTTGTATTTTATACATTAAAATTTGCCACCAAAATTAACTCTGGCGGTAAGATACATGGGGGATGGAGGAGAAGAAATGTGACACATGAGAGACAGAGGCTTTAACTAAACACATTAGATTTTAGTTGTGTCGACTAAAATCTACTGGAGATTTAGTCGACTAAAACTAAAACAATTCAGATGACTAAAATAACACTAAAACAGGTTTTTAGTCAAAAGACTATGACTTATATTAAATTGAAATGTGCCACCAAAATTAACAATGCTCTAAACTAATGGAAATAATGTCGGTATTGAAATCTGTGAGAATTAGAAATATTGAAGAAATTATAATGGCATGTGGATTTGTGATAGATAAGGTAACAAAGTTGAGAAAAAGTTGAGACGCGTAAATTGAGTAAAAAGAAAGCAGAAAGTCATACACAAACGAAAAATAAATAAGCTGGAATGGAAAAATCTTTGTGGTCGCCCCGGAGTCAAATTAAAACGTGTTGTACTAATTGTAACTTAAACAGCTCCTGTAACAATGAGCCACCATTCTGTGTTGAGAAGAAAGGGTTAAGTCATACTATTTATTTGAAAGTGTCCACCCTTCACTGAAAAATAAAGGCACAGGGCAAGACATAGCCAGTAACCCTTTAGTCAGGTGTAGGACGGAGGTTTCAGAAAATCTGGCATAGTACCAGCATATTATAAAGACTTATATTATGTAGATCTCAGAGGACCCAAGAAGGGCTCAATCATTATCAGAATGTGATTTCCATCATAATGCTGGTGACGCAGGCTCTAATCTCCCAGCTGAGATGGCTCGGAGAAGCTATTATGTAAGTCAAAAGATGGACTTGCTTTTACAATCATGCGCTTAAAAATCACTCTCAGAACTTCCTCACACATTATAATCACTCCATCTTCTGCGTTTCCTCACTTATTAATTTGCTTTTATGCAGAGCAAAACATGAGCTCTGCGATTCACACGGGCAATGTAAAATGAATGGGAGGGGAGAAAGAGATAAGAGCATTTCAGAAGACAGAGAGAGAAAAAAAAAAAGGAATCCTTACCTGCAGAGCTAACCATCTTAATTATTCATAGAGGAGAGATCTGGCTTATAGGTTTTACACTTTACTAAGTATACAGAGACTACATCTAATAGAGATAAGTTTTAATCTATGCATCATCCTCAGGAGTGTCAGACTCAATGGCTGTCAATATTAATAATAAAGTGCTACTATGTAATATCTGCATGACAAGTGCACTTGAAGCAAAGCATGACATTACAGCTATGCACAGGGGGTTATTATATAAAGAACTAGTGTGGAACACCGCTCTAGCAGTGGACCAATCAACCGGAGCATGCATTCCATTGGTTTCCATGGTGATTGCTTCACTTTCAGAACTTTGTGCCTGAATTGCTCTTTATATGTAACACTCATTATCTTAAATTGTGAGCAGATACACAGATAAAACGATCATTTTTTCCATTAAATGTAACAAAGCAACCTTTGAGTACACCAGTGAGAATCTGATATAGTATGGAGTACAGGAAAAAATCCTTTAACTTGGCTGAGCTTAAAGGGATGCAATTAGCTAGAATTAATTGCCCTACACCCCTCCTTCCGCCCCTCGCACCCTCCAAACTACATAGATAATGCAGAAAAATGCTATTAAAAAAGTTAAAAACAATAAGTTTAAAGCTCTAAAATCCACTAGACTTGCTCCACAAACCAGGAGCCTCTCATGCTGATCTACGGGGCCTGATTTTATTCATAATTGAATTTATTTATAATTAACAGGATAAGTAGTTTAGAACTTTAGAGCCCCCACACACAAGTAAAACTGCACAATAAGCTGATAGCCGTCATACAGCGGCTTTTGTCAGCCTATTCAAAGCCTGGTTTGCAGTTGTGATAGGTTTTTTTTTTAAAACCTCTGTATATGTGTCTCTCCAAGAGAATACATAGATTCCTGTCCTAGTTATAATTTGTTCTATGTGATGTTCATGCCTTTACACATAGCTAATGGCCCTTGTTCAGATGTGTATATGACTAATACAGCGCTCTGGGTGTGCTAGTTTTCTGTACGCTTAACAGTATATATTTTGGGTCTTTCTTGTGCAGTATGATCAAACAATAAAACTGGTTTGAGGGGGAATAAAAATAGGTTAAGATGTGCTCTGGAAGCATAGAGATGGTTCCAAATGTCATGTCAGCAATAGATCATTAAATCTATATATGTGCTGGCGATTTCATTACTGCAGTATGCTGATTAAACATTCTAAGTTACATGAAGCGGACCATGGTAACCACACGTGGATCGCAGGCTCATTTCAAAGATGCTGTGCCACCTACTGTTCTGCCTACAATGCTTATACATATATAAAAAAAAAATAGAAAAATAAAATATCAGGAAAAGTATATTTGGTTTATCAGATCCCAAATATTTTCTGGGGTATCGATGTGATCATCACCCAAGTTTATGGTACATGCTTTGACCGTAGAGGAAGCACGGCTGAGATGCCCATGTCATGAATCAAACCAGTGATATACTGCAGGTGGAGTCAAGTCTTCACGGCAAGTCTTCTCACTAACTGAATATAAATAAAAACCTCACACACTATGGGCATTCTAATACACCTAAATACTTACTTACACATTTACAGCACAGGTGGAAAGTTCATATCTTCCCCAGGGACACTGGTTGAGAGTTAAGATTGGTTATCCCAGTTTTCCAATTGTTTTCATTAACCTTTTAAAGGGACTCTCCAGTGCCAGGAAAACAGAGCCCCCCCCCCCCCCCTTTCCACCCACCATCCCATGTTAAAACCCCTTTAGTGACTTACCAGAGTTCAGCACCGATATCCCTCGGCGCTGGGTCAGGCTCCGCCTACTCCCCCGCCAACGTCAGCCAGCAGGGGAGTCCTAATGCGCATGCGCGACAATGGCCGCACACGCGCATTACACCTCCCCATATTCAATGCTTTCCTATGGGGATTTTGGCAACGCTGGAGGTCTTCACATAGCGTGAGGACGTCCAGCGTCGTTTAAAACACTTTTCGTGT
This sequence comes from Pelobates fuscus, assembly GCF_036172605.1. NCBI lineage: Eukaryota > Metazoa > Chordata > Amphibia > Anura > Pelobatidae > Pelobates > Pelobates fuscus. Next base: position 86,669,571 of record NC_086328.1, on the reverse strand, counting down.
TCTAAGAACATGGAAGTCCCTCTAGTGGCTGTCTGACAGACAGCCACTAGATGAGGACTTAACCCTGCAAGGTAATTATTGCAGTTTATAAAAACTGCAATAATTACACTTGCAGGGTTAAGGGTGGTGGGAGTTGGCACCCAGACCACTCCAATGGGCAGAAGTGGTCTGGGTGCCCAGAGTGTCCCTTTAACCCCTTAAGGACCAAACTTCTGGAATAAAAGGGAATCATGACATGTCACACATGTCATGTGTCCTTAAGGGGTTAAGGATGGAGGCACTTGTATAAGTTCTGATCAAAACAAAACCCTTAATTTGTGCCTTATGTCTGTTCAACCGTATTTCACCTTTCATATTAAATACAATAATTTTACATTTCACATCAAATATTAAGATATGAGAAATTAAGAAATGTTATTTAATTAGTTTGGCACAATTTAACTGTAAATGTCATAATACTGTTAGCTTTCACTGCAGTAAAATACACATATTTGTGTTTAGTAATGTCTCACAAGTACAACAGCATCCCCCATGTCCAGGTTTTATGGTGTTTTGTAAAGTTACAAAGTCAAATATAAGACTTTCCCACTGAAATTTGCCAGATTGGTTATGTTGTCTTTGAGACCATATGGCAGCCCAGGACTGAGAATTACCCCCATCATGGCACAACATTTGAAAAAGTAGACAACCAAGGGTATTTAAAATGGGATATTGTCCTTTCTATTTTAGTAGCCACTAAGTCACAAACCCTAGTCAAAAGTTTGCGTTTATATTTGTTTTATAAATTTTACTGTTTCAAAACACCAATATTTGTGTTCAGCGAAGTCTGACAAGAAAAACAGAACCCCCCCTATGTACGTGTTTTGGAAAGTTATAGTACTTGCAAATTAAATTATCTGGACTTTCTGCCTGGTTGTCAGGCAGTTCCCTCAAACTGTAATTAGTAAAATCACATAATTATGTGAAAATATGACAAATATACACGTAGAAATTATATATTATATATTTAAAGTCTACGTGCATATTTTCATCTATTTATATATATATATGCTTAAATATATATTTTGCCAATAATACATTTATTTCATTTTCAGGCATTAGTAGGACAGCCTAAGCAGTCCTCATACAGGTAGATGCATTGCCTGCTATTGTGGCCATGTGATCACTGGATCACATGTTCCACGGAAGCAACGAAGGTGCCCAGGCAGTCCACCAACTTGGATCGTGGAGACCGAAAACTCCGGGCGTTCTATGCCGCCCTGCGGCATTAAGAACATTGAGAATATCCCAAAAACATCTATAATGCAAGGGCTTATGTAATCTGTAAATTTGATACCCCAGCTCTTATAAATTCAGTCCTGCAGTGCAAGGCTTAGCTCAGGAAAGCTAATGGAAGTTACTGCACAGGGAACTTCAGGTTATTCAGCATTAGTAGTGTAGGCGGAGAGTGGCGTCCATGTTTGGGTATTTAGCCGCCTCCTCCCCCTTCCCCCTCCCCCACCTCCCGGGGACAATTTGGTGGGGGTAGACATTGGCCTGTCTACTGCCACTTGTATATTTAATTGCCCTTTGGTGCCGACTGGGGGAGGGGCATTAGGTCCCTTGGTTTATTATTATTATAACCCCAACCAACGCCCGTGGTTGGGAAAATTAGGTCACTCACTGTGTCCCTGTATATTTCAATTATAGCCTCCCACCCACCACCTCTGTACGGGGAGTTTGGGGCAAGGGTTCGGACAGTGATCTGTCCACCCCCCATTATTTAAAGTCCCCCACTTGTAGGCATCACGTGCCATGTCGTGTGTGCGGGTAAAAGGGAGATTGGAACCTCACAGGCAATTTTTTCAGTTTTTAATGTAGCAGCTAGCTATGAAGTTAGCAAGCACTGGCTAGCTGTCACATGATTAACCCTTGCACCACCAATGGTTATTTAACTATCTGCCTGCCGGCAGTGCTAGTATTCAGTACTTAAAGTTATTGTTTACTTGCAAAAAGCAAGTGCACTATAATTTATAAATGTGCGCTGGATGAATTTAGTTTTTTTTTTTTTTTTAAATCCTTGCTTTGTAAATATTCAGAATCCTATATTTTGTAAAGGGTTCGGATGCTAAAAGAACTGATTTTAAACCAGACACTGAATGAATCTGGCAGATTTGGTCAGGTTGGCTAAATTTCAAGCAGAATTAGTAAATGTGAGAATTGCTATTCTGGTCGGACTTTGGTCATTTTCACACAAAATTCAGTGTCTACTGAATTACCCTGTGTCTAAATCTCAGAATGGACTGACTGATCAGCATTACTGGACTGCACACGGCATACTACAATCTACTTGCCAGCAGCCATGTCCACTACACACTGCAATCTACTTGACAGCAACTACGTCACTAACAAACTAGGGGTAAGAAACAGAAAGCAATTATGGGGGAAAACCTCTAAAAGAGGAGCAAGACGTGGCCTTAAAAAAACAATTACATTTTGATGACATACTGCTAATTTTTCTTTTATGTTTAAATAAGATGTTATGATGTTACTCACAGAACTGAAATAACAAAAAAAATCACTCAAGAGCTATAAAATATAATCTACATAACTGCATTCCTAACCTATTAAGAAAAACAAAAAAAAACACACAGAAAAACTAAAAACTGTTAAAGGAACACTCCAAATACCATAACCACTATATCTTAAAGAGTTAATCCAAGCACCATGACTACTTCAGTAATGGTGTCTGGAGTCTGTATGTGAAGTGTTTCATTTTAAAACACTGCGCGTACGGAGTTAACCACTCTGCCGCCAGAGGTGTTACTCCACTCCTGGCAGCATCATTAAGGTGTCATCAGCCAACACTGAACTAGAGTTTCAAGCTTGCTAATGTCAATTCTTTCAGTGGACAGAATGACAGTCATTCGCTGAGAGCTGTCAGAACACAGAGTGGCAGACACGGCAAGAGTGGGATGCAGCGGAACAAGAGGGGAGTTTTACTTTTATTATTTTACTTTGTAAAGGTAGGCCCTGAATATAAACAGCCGGAGGAACAGTAGCGTTTTAAATACATATATATCTGGGTTGTTTCCCGTGCCTAGACTCATTCCATGCTGCTCCCGCTCTTTGTCTTCTCATCCAATTAAATGCCTCTCATAGAGAAGCATTTGGATGACAATCACATGTGCGTCAAGCGCTGCACTCGTCCAATCATATGATGCTCACATATAACTATAGTGATAAGCATTAGATGACGTGCAGTGTGTGAGGATGTCAAACATAACAGAACAGAGTTTGACTTGCCTGATCAACAAAACTTTTTTCACTGCTAAATTGACAGGGCCACTGGTCCCAGACAACTTTGTTGAGATGAAATGGCCTATGTGCATACAGTGGCATTTTAAGGAATATTGCTAAAATATATAGATTATGTATATGTAATTCACTGCTATAAATACTTCCTGTTAGAGAAACCACTATATAGCATTACAATCCCCCAATGTTTTGACTTTTCAGATATATCTGTATAATAACTTCACATTTGTGAGTCATAGAAAATAGTTTAAAAGAAGTCATGAAATCAAAACACTAAAAAACGCTTTTAAGGCAATTCTATATCTCTAACAAGAAAAGAACCGTCCAAAACAGGATGGGGGCGTCTGCAAGGTAAAGGTTCAGCCACTGGACCCCCAACAGCCATGTCATTATTGGTGGCCTTTGCATATGCAAAATCTCCAGATGGTGACAGTGCCACTTCAAGTGTTTGATGAAGTTGATGTCACTGTAGAGTGAGCGTTCACCGACACGTGTCGTATCTGACACTTCAACGAATCAGTATGGCTTATTCCAGCAAACCATTTAGTGTATCAGCATGGCAGCAGAAATGGGCAGGCACCACTCAACATCTTAAACCGGGTTGGATAACTGTGTAGTAAGAGGAACACCTGTAGATAGGTAGGGAAAGGGGTATGGCTGGGGAGGGAGTGGAATAGAAGAACATGGCTGCATTAAATATGTAAGACTAGGGTGGAAGAGCAACATGGTTGCAGGAAACACCGATTGTTTTAGGGAGAGTATCTTGACGGGAATTGACATGTGTATATGAAATTACATAATGAGAATGTGATATGCTCCCCTTTTTGTTTAACCTTCCAATTTGTAAAACAAATGGAGACTGGATCTTAAACTCTTCCAGCCACTAGGAAAATGTATTGCATGACATGTGTGAGCATGATCAGAGAGCTAACATATGTGTATATATATATATATATAATGTACAACAATGATCTTTAAAAATAAAATGTGAAAAATGTAGCTTAAGTAGTAGTACCACATTTGCAATAATTTATAACAATCCTAAATACTGCTTATATTATCTTACTTATGACCTTTCTGACTATCTTTACTTCTGTTTCTTCCAGGAAGAAGACAAAGATCTGGGCCAAAACACAGGGACCCAGTTCATTGGGTAAATAGTGACTTAGCTGCAGAATGGCAATCACCACAACTACCACTACCACCACAGCTATGGCAGCTGCTTCGGCAGCAGCAACCACAACAGTGACTGTCACCACAGTTGCCATGACAACAGCTACATTAGATTTGCGTGACTGGCTTTTCCTGTGTTATGGACTTATAGCCTTTCTGACAGAAGTAATAGATAGTACCAACTGCCCATATGTTTGCCGTTGTGACAACGGCTTCATCTATTGCAATGACCGTGGTCTAACTTCAATCCCAGCAGACATCCCAGATGATGCAACGACCCTCTACCTCCAGAACAATCAGATCAACAATGCTGGAGTCCCAAATGAGCTAAAGACTAAGATCAATGTGCGAGTTATCTACTTGTACGAGAATGACCTTGATGAATTCCCTCTAAATCTTCCACGCTCACTTCGGGAGCTTCACCTCCAGGATAATAATATACGAAGTGTGACCCGTGATGCCCTGACCCGTATTCCACTGTTAGAGAAACTCCACTTAGATGATAATTCTGTGTCAACAGTTAGCATTGAGGATGATGCCTTTCTGGATAGTAGACAACTTCGCTTACTGTTCCTTTCACGCAATCACCTCAGCAGTATCCCCAATGGCTTACCACGCACATTGGAAGAGTTGAGGTTGGATGACAATCGAATCTCTACTATCCCTCTCCATGCTTTTAAGGGACTTAATAGCTTGAGGAGGCTAGTGTTGGATGGTAATCTTTTGGCCAACCAGCGCATTGCAGATGACACATTTAGTCGCCTTCAAAACTTGACAGAATTGTCCCTAATTCGAAACTCATTGATAGCGCCTCCACTAAACCTTCCTAGTACTCATTTGCAGAAGCTCTATTTACAGGATAATGCTATTACCCATATCCCATACAATACTTTGTCTAAAATGAGACAGTTGCAAAGACTGGACCTGTCCAATAATAATCTCACAGCTCTCCCCCGTGGTGTTTTTGATGACTTGGAGAGCCTATCTCAGCTCTTCCTCAGGAACAACCCTTGGTTTTGTGGCTGCAACCTTATCTGGCTGCGGGACTGGGTGAAAGCTCGAGCAACTGTGGTAAATGTTCGTGGGTTAATGTGCCAGGGTCCTGAAAAGGTTCGTGGGATGGCCATTAAGGATATCACTCATGAGATGGATGAGTGTTTTGAAGGAGGACCACAAAGCAACGCAGCATCTGCTCATGCTACTCCTGCTGGTCCAGTAATAACAACCCCACCTCAGGGTTCTCTCTTTACCTTGAAATCTAAGAGGCCTGGGATTCGATTGCCAGATTCCAGTTTGGACTACCCCATGGAAACTGGAGCAGGAACAAAAGCCTTGGTTATTAATGTGAAGCCACTGACAGCAGACAGCATTCGTATAACATGGAAATCATCTCTTGCTGCAAGTTCCTTTCGTCTCAGTTGGCTGAGACTGGGGCACAGCCCAGCTGTAGGTTCTATCACAGAAACCTTGGTTCAAGGAGACAAGACAGAGTATCTCCTCACTGCCCTAGAACCTCGTTCTACCTACATCATATGCATGGTAAGCATGGATGCTGGGAATACTTACCATGCAGATGAGTCACCTGTTTGTGCAAAAGCAGAGACAGCAGATGTTTATGGTCCTACCACTACACTGAACCGTGAACAAAATGCTGATACACTAGCTGGATTACCATTGGCAGGCATTATTGGTGGTGCAGTCACCCTGGTCTTCCTCTTTCTCATTCTGGGATCCATCTGCTGGTATGTCCATCGGGCTGGGCAACTGTTGACCCGCGAACGAGCATACAGCAGGGGCAGCCGTAAAAAGGACGATTATGTTGAATCAGGCACAAAGAAAGACAACTCTATCTTGGAGATAAGAGGACCAGGGCTTCAGATGCTACCTATAAACCCTCATCGGGCTAAGGAGGAGTATGTTATCCATACCATATTCCCATCTAATGGCACTAGTCTTTATAAAAGCACTCACACGATAGGCTACAGCACTCATAGAGGATATAGAGATGGTGGTATCCCGGACACAGACTATTCGTATACATGATAAACCATATCAATGGACTGATCAATTCCCTCATTCCTAGTGAAATCTCGTTTTTATCTGTGCCCAGAAAGGATTCACAACAAAGAAATAGGAAAACAAACAAACTTAAGCTGTGAGGCAAAAAAAAAACTGGAAAAAAAAAAACCAACAAAAAACAAAAGAGAAAAAAAAATGAAACGAGACTTCAGGGGATATTTTGTAGGAAAGGGGACAAGAATAAATATTAAAATCCCCACCCTTGACAATACAGAATATAAAAGTAGTAGATGGACAGTAAGTTGAAACGGTTGTGGGAGAACTCTAACGTTTAATACATCACTTAAAAAATAAATAAAAAAAAGATACATTGTGAGCAATGCAAGTGCTTGGATACCATTTGCATACATCCTGAGGGTTCTTTTTTTTTTCTTTCCCTTTTTGTTAAATTCAGGGTGAAAATTAAAACACATGGTGCAATGAACATCTTACGTCTGTCACCAACAGAACAGAAATTGTTTTGTTTTTTCCTGCAAGTTTATTTTTTTCTTTTTCTATTTCACTGCTGGTGGAAATAAATGTAAGGAAAAAAAAAACAAAAACAAGATTTAATTGTGGAATGGGAAATATTTGAATTTTTTTTATTATCATTTCTATTGCAGATTACGTATTCACAGATTTCTGATGAACTTACATTACTTTCCAAACTATTATTTTAAATTCAATGGTTAAAAAAAAAAAAAAAAAAAAAAAGTTTAGTTGTTATAAGAGGAAAAATATAAATTGTTACCTATTAGAGACTTTATACTCAATAGACTTTTTAAAAATGAAATCTGTGGAAACCCTTACTGACACTAAAATCCCTAAGCAGATACCTGTAGCGTGTGATGGAGATGCAGGGTTTAAATGTCCAAATGTATCATACACTTCAGTTAATTGAGAATGAGAGCCATGCATCTGTTAACTTTCAAGACATCATTTTGCAGTGCCCCCTGTGGTTAATTATAAATAATACATAAATACAACAAAACACAATTATATAGATATTTATTTATACATTTTTCAATTTAAGAGCTGTAAAAATATATTATAAACAAATACAAATTGAGGAATTAGTTTATGTAACTCTGGAGTTATAGAAAGAGGGAGTAATTCTGTTATGCAAAGGGGGTATATATTTAGTGAAGTGATTGGAAGGCTAATGTTCGTCTCAAATTCTGAAAAAAAAAATTCACTTGGCTGAAGTGATGGATAAAATACTTTTTGTGAAATTCCAGCTCTCTACACACAGGTATATTTATTTTCAAACAAGAAATGTGAGATTTGGATTGTAAGCTCCACAGGGCAGTGATCAATGGCACCTGCCTATTATCAACTTTACCGTGGTGTTAGCATGGAAAAAAACAGTTCTTGATCACAGTAGCATTTCGGTAAACTTACATGTGGTAAAAGATAATGGGTTAGAGGGAAAAGCAACTTGTGTTTGACCTTTTAAATCCCCAGCAGTAAAGTGAGTGAAAATTTACAGATTGTGGCTTTAATACAGCAGCATCGGCTGAATGATAGACTGTGGATTTTGGTATATTTTCAGTTATTAAAAATAATAGTAATGTGTAGGCTGTATATTGCTGCCTTAGAATTCCTTATTGCCAGGTAAAACAATGTCAAACACCAATGGTACAGTGGTCTGAAACACTCGACATCCAGAAAAAATAAAAATAAATAAATAATAAAGAAAAATGTTGTGCATAGAATGTATGCACGAGCCCGAATATCAAATGGTAATCTCAACAGTCCTCTTAATGTATTATGCAATTTTGTTGTCATTAAGTCACTTTGCTCTTTTTAGTTTAAGGCTCATGTGTCTTTCAAAGAAATGGTTTTCGTTTCCAGTCGTAACCCTTTAAATCAAGGGCAGGCAACCTTCAGCACACCAGTTGTGGTGGACTACGATTTCCTTGATGCTTTGCCAGCATTATGGCAGATGTAGCCCACGACATCTTGAGTGCCAAAGGTTGCCTTTCCTGCTCTATATCTTCTATAGTACATGTTGTAAATATCAGATGCCCCAACACAAGGTACCGATCTCTAATTTGTGGTCCAGTGTTTAGCAAAGGGGTTGAACCCCATTCTCTGTCAGTATTGATGAATAAGAAAATGTACCTTCTAAGTTCTCACTGTTTATCTTAACTGCCTTCAAGTAGTAGTTTACGAGTGAGCTAGTCATAGCTTTATCAGGTCCATTTTCTTCTGACAACCAATTTGGTGGAGAAAAGCAGGGTGGTCAATATGATCAATAAAGCTAATCACTCCTTTTGGGTGATGGGATATATTTATCTATTATAGGGGTACTATGTGCATTTCCATGAGCCAAATAAAGGCACTCTTGGAAAAACAAGAATTCCATTATACAATGATGACCCCTTTTCATGCCCTAGTCATCTAACACGTAATTCAGTCTTGCGATTTTGGCAAACATACTGACTTTTGTGATGTTGCATGGTCAGGTGAAAATCTTCGATCCTCGAGTGAAAGCAGCTTTGAAGGTAGCATGCAACAACCGCTTGACAGTAATACAAGTGTATAACAGTTTCACTCAGGGTACTGAGGAGGAATGAAGCATTATCATTTTCCCCATAGAAAAAGTGATACTTTCCCATTAGGGACATGCTCTCATGATGAGTACAGATGGATCTGTCAGAATAACTGAGCCACTGAAGGACAATTCATGTACTCCTGGGACGATATTATACAACAGTCACTGTTAAAGGGACTTGGGAACTGATGTATAGAACCCTAAAGGAATTTCATCATGTAAAAAAAATAAAGTACAAAAATTAATTACCCTAATATTCCCGGCTGTATATAATTGCTTTCAACTATTTCAGTAAAAAGTAATTAAATACACCCCTAAATAATTTACACTGTAAACAGGGGAAGCAATGCCAAAATTAAAAATGGAAAAATATCACTGCATGATCTAGGTTTACACTTTATTTTAAAGGAAGAATATTTTCTAACATTTTCCAAAGCTCTTCCCTTAAATTAGAATGCTTTTCTAAATTAAGTTGTTATGGAGTCAGAAGGCCCAAACGCACTCTAACCTCAAGGGGTAAACCATTCTCAAATGTTTTAACCCCAAAGTTGCCTCCATTGGCGATGTCCACTCCCCTAGGCGGCATTCAGCTTCTGAATTTTCAGAATTAGGAAGAGTGGAGTGCCGCCAGGCAGAAGTCAAATCCCACCTGGGGGAGAGTTGACATTGCTGGGGCTTAACCCCTTGAGGTAAGAATGCATCTGGGGGCCTCCTGGCACCATAACAACTTCATAGATGAATTTAGATAAAGTTATTTATGTGCCTGGAGTGTCCCTTTAAGTCCGTAATCAGCCTTGGAGTTTATGTAATATATTCCTGTTTGGGGAGCATAGTGCATAGCGTCATCTTCAACCCGACCCTTGAGATTCAGCACTAAAATCCCTCTTCTTCCGTAGAGCCCTATGGAAAAATAGTTTAACAGCAAGAGTAGGATTAATCATTTACAATCTAATTAAACATCCTAACCTTGGATAAGTCAAAGCAAATGGGGTGTGGGGAGGTAATAAACTTCAAATATATCAGTTTCTAACTGTGCAGATTGTTGGATTGTTACAAGAAGCTGATAAAGGTTTTCAATTCTATTTCACAATAAATACCTATTAAACATATCACTGTCATTCAGCCATTTTGCTTCTAAATGGCACTGACCTTTTAATCTATTCAAAAAGTCCCAATCAACAAATTACTTTGCCAACGCAGTGTTCAGCTGCAGTCTCGGGGCTACGTAGGAGAAGTCATTAAGGCACCCTACCCCTACATGGGTTTGACCCTTTATTCCATAAAACATATCACTGTGAAAGACAAAGAGAGGACCTTGCTCTCAAACTGACATTAATTCGTTCTTTTCTCACTGATTTCTCGGTTTCTGCTGGCGGATTTATATTAACAAGCAATTTGCAGTTCTCTCTGCTAGAGAAATTCTCTCTGTAATATGTGGAAAGGAGCCGAGATGTGAAAGCGTAAGCAGCAGACAAAAGATGAAAAAAAAAAAATGATTTTGGGAGGTGGGGGCACGCACAAGGGAGATGTAAATTTCTCGCCAATTTTAACAGAGGAGGGAGTGGGAGATTATGGATGACAAAGTGTCTGCCCAAATTTACAGGAAAAGGTGCTGATAGTTTTCATTACATTTTCTTGCTATGAAGAGATAGAAAAACACACATGCAAAATCTCAATTCTCCTTTGTTAATTAGTTCATATTTGTGGAAGGGAGCACAATCCAACATAATTAAACTTTAAAGATGGAGAGTTTTACATTAGAATGGTCTCCATTCTAACAATGTCTAACCCAAGGCTAAATTTGTGATTGGAATTACTAAATTCTGTAAATGCTGTGACATAGCCCTATTATAAACATAGTGAAACACTACAGACCCACACACATATATATATATTTATTTATATACACACACACTAATCTCTCCCCTTTACCCCATAAGGACACATGACGTGTGACATGCCATGATTCCCTTTTATTCAAGAAGTTTGGTCCTTAAGGGGTTAAAAGGGACACAAACATGTACTCCTGTCACAATAGCTCTGAAAACCTAGTTTAGGTTCCCAGCCTGCCGGCAACCAATTTAAGAGGAGATATTACTTACCTTTATTGCAGCACCGTGCGGGACCGTTGCGGCTGGACTCGTACCCCTCCTGGGCTAAGATAATCAAATTTGACTATCTCAGCCAATCCAATGCTTTCCCATAGGAAAGCAGTGGGAGGCTATTGCACATGCACAGCTCCAATTCCTCATGGAGTCTCATTGAATCAATGTGCACCTCATTTAACCTATTTAAGAAATTAGACAAATCTGCCACTGATAAACCTAAATATGAGGAACTACAGCTAATTTCAGGTCAAAATTGTAAACGTACTTAAAATCTGGAGTTGCATTTTCTGAGATTACCTCGTGATCATGTCACAGCATGAGATTGTAGAGAACTTTGCAGATGCAATGCCCTATTTTGCTACAATCTTACCCACTTTGTGCTGAAACACTCAATCTGATATTATGCATAATGCATTTTTTTTTTTAGGAGACCATGGCTTGTGAACAAGAAAACCATATACCATGTCATTTTCGTTAACATTCCATTCAGGTTGGCTGAAACAGGGCAAGACATTTAGGCAGAGGTATAACTTTTTGCAGGATGTGTCATCCCAGTTTTGTTGACACATTGATAGTAATTCAACTTCAACTGGTAAATCATGGCACACGTAAACAGGATACATAAAACAGGCTAAGCCACCTATTTTTTTTTATCTGCTATCCCAAAAGATAAGGATGCTGCAAGATACTACAGACCGTTTCCAATCAGAAATATTCAGTAGGTGTTAACAGGCCTGTCAGCCTCTTGTTCCTTATGTGAACCGGCCTGTAAATTCATCTTCTAAGGATATTCTTGGACAGTTTGTTACCCAATTGCAGACCTCCCAACCGGCCTGATTTTAGTGGGACAGTACCAATATTTAGGTCCTTTCCGACTTTCCCCGTCTTAGAACCCTTTCGGGGAATTGGAAAACTGTCCCCAGTTTTTTTCGCTGACATTCACACCAGGCTTTTCGCTGACATTCACACCAGGCTAAACTCAATAATTTGGGCAGATCAACCCCCTTTCAGCCAGGCCTGCTTCTTTGCGCCTTAGCCTACCTCCCACCGGCATCTAGATATTCTAAACTCCAGAGTTGTAAAGTAAGAATTAGTTCCACATGCCACAATGCTGTTTAAGCATACAAGCAGCAGTTTTGGGTTTATTAGTGTCCACCTGAGCACAATATTTACAGCCCCTAAAATATAAAATAATAAAACATGTTCACTTATGTTTAAAAGAATCACTTAGCTTGTCTGAAACACAAATAATGTTTAAATAACCTTTAAAAATAATAGCCTCTTTATATCAATATTAAGATGCCCATATTTCAAATTTATTTTATAAACTGTAAAGAGACTATTTTCCTATAAGAGGTTTATAAAGGCTGTAGGACAGTGCACACACATTAACACATACCTTCAAATCCACATAAAATGCAAAGGGGATTTCAAAGGTCAGTCCCATAATAGGATAGCAAACAAGGTCATTGATATGTTCAGTCGATTGAAAGTACAATATATACCTCCTGCTGCTATAACCACAAACATACAATGCCATACTACAGGTATTTAACCAAGAAATACAATACGATAACCTTTTTTAATTCAGTCTGAAAGACCTTTCCATTCAAGATAAAGAGCCACTAAACAGGGTTTCCTTAATATTTACTCTATGACAAAGGTAAAGGTTTGAAAAGAATATTACATTGATGTATAGGATAAAATGGCGTATATTAACAAGCATTTTTATCCTGATCATGAAAACACAATACTATACTCAAAAGGAACAGATGTTCTGTCAGTAGGCTGAGGTACATTTAGATATGGATAGTGTACATCCCCAGTCTAAAAATCTTTTACCCCAATCAAGTTTATTGTGGAGAATGTAAAATGATGTGCATATCTAAGAATAAATGTGCTAGTTTTCAATTTCTACGGCAGCTAAACAATTTTAACTTTTGTTTTTCTCAAAGGTACAAAAGCATTCAAAATTAAAATGTAATTTCACTTTAACAAATAAACTCTCATTGCTACTAAAATCCTACAGTGAAATTACTGGAGGGAAGGGGGAGCAATTAAGCTGTATGGTTGTGTTGGCTGGGTCAGAGCTGTCAGAGTAGCAGAATCATTTAGTGTTAAGGTTGCACCTTAACGTGTGAGATTAGCGGAACACATTGATTGAAAATGAAAGTTACAGAAGCTTTAAATTGGCAAACTGCAGGCAGTCACTCAGAGGGTCTGATCACACATTTAACCTGCAATATTCTAATAAGGAATAATGGCAGACTGTGTGCGTGTGTACATATACATTCTACAAGAGACGACTCCAGGGTTCGTGAAACTATAAACAATTAAATAATGAACATTTTCCAATCTAAACCAACAAAATAGTCAAAATCCCATCCTGTTAAAATAATTATTCATCTAATCACGTGCATTCCATAAAGAATTTCAGCTGTGACTGTGTGACATGCTAGCAAGAGATGCATACTAGAAAGATAGAAAGTATTGTAACCTTTGATGGAATCTGTGCCATAAAATGCTAGATTAGCAATACCAAACAACAAAATATTACAATACTACCAGAGCTGAACAGAGAGTGTTCTGACTTGAACACAGATGTGCAGATACAGGGATTTTGCATGAAGGCTGCCTAAACTGAATGAACAGACACAGAAGCCAGCTTTCTATATAATATAGCTAAGAAAAGATAAAATAATTTATCCGTATTGGGGGGGGGGAAACACACATTTATTCCCTCTTGTTCTTCTGTGGAATGTTCATGAATTATTGCGACACTTTTCAATGCGTGACAATCAAGCAAAGTGTGTGACACTTGTCAAAGCTGTGGGATTTATCAGTGAGATAGGATTTTTGTGTTATTTAAAGTACGATTGTAGAATAATTTTGCATACACAATCTTTAGCAGACATGATTATGAGTGAATCTGTGCTTCTCATGTGCAATCAGCAATGAATGCGTGAATATTTCCATTTGAGCATTGTCTCATAGTCTGCATTATTTTATTAATGAACCTTTAGAAGATCAAAAACATAGAAAGTATAGTTTAAAAAAAAATGTTCCAAGAACGTCTGGATGTTATGTTATGTTCATGTAATCTGTGGTTCCCCCATTTTATTAGTTGGAATAAATTCTCCTAGTCTGAAATAGCTCTAAAAATATAATTTATTTTTTTAGTAAAGTGAATTGTCATGGCCGATAGACACTTAATGAAAGACCTTTTCAACATTTAAAAAAAAACATTAAATAAATACAAAAACAATTATACAGTTACATAGACATTTGTTTTTTTTTTTTTGTTTTTTTTTTTTATATTCTTTATTTTTGTTTGTGCATAAGATTAACAGGCGATTATGTACCGCCACAATAGCTGGTACCATCGATTTCGCAAACACTCTGTAACATATGGCATTAAAGACATAGCACTTTTTTAGAAACAAAAAACAAAACAAAAGACAAAACAGTTTTGCCTAGAAGGTACTATCGTACGTCTGTAAAGTGGATGAGTGACAGCATCATTTGAGTCATCGGTGAGTCGCGCCCAATAGTCTAAACTAACGGTCCCGCTAGGTCCTTGCTGTACAGGCCGTGGCTATATAGTCTTAGTTTCGTGTCTAATTTTGCAGTGACATTGTTTTTCTCGTAGATGATGAACATGTTTCTATGAACGCCACACCTGAGTATATCAGCTTGTTTAAGAACGGTCGCTAAGAAGGTTGGCAACTGTGTGCAATGCCTAGTGTGATAATGACGGTGCGTCTATCAATCGTGGTGATCTGTGTGGGTGATGTCGTGGTTCTCGCATGGGGGGAGGGGGTAAACATATAAATCGTATAAGTGTGGGCCAACTAAGGTCCCGCTTTGTGTGGTCTCTCGCCTTATGTCTGCTTAGCTTGGCACTTTCATGGTCGCTAAAGTAAGTGGACAGTCAGCCCTCTAGCTGTCGGCAGAGTCAGGGCAGAGATGGGTTATTGCCAGCTAGGTGAGTAGGTCCCCATATGCGGGTAGCCAACATTATTTGCAGCAAAGAGTTAAGCTGAACCATTAAAATAAAATCTTTAGTCTAAACATTAAAATAAAATATAATATAACAGTCTCAGAACTGTGCAGTTTAGGTTCACCGCAGATGATTGAGCAGATTGTCCCTTGGAGCTGGCTGGCTATCTGCATTGCCGGTGGCGCCTCCAGCAGGCTATGATCTTCTGATTCTGGTTGCATAGTGTCTGGGGTCTTAGGTGGTTGTAGCTGTACCGGTTGCGCTTCCTCTCTCCCGAGGGATGAAGGGGATGATCTTCGCCGGATCCCAGCTCCTTGTTGCTGCCGTTTGCCCCGGTAGGTCAGCAGCCCGTAGGTCCCCTGGTGGTAGGCCCAATGTGCGGAGCAGGGCGGGCGCTCCTTGGAGGTCTGAGATGGTGTGGACCGTGTCGTTGTGCAGTACCTGCAATATATGTTGAGGGCGCCAACGGTATTTGATTTGGTGAGCCCTGAGCTGTGTGGTAAGCGGCTGTAGGGACCTGCGCCATTGTAGGGTGTCCCCTGATAGGTCCATGTAAAAGGATAAGTCCATGTTTTCGAATCTGTATATGGCTTCCCCCTTTAGGGCTGTGAGGATCGCCATTTTGTCCGCTGAGGTCTTGAATCGCACCACCAGGTCTCTGGGGGCTTCGGCCGGCGCTCTCCGGGGTTTAGGGGACCGGAAGGCCGCCTCAATGTTGTTGTGTTTGGCCTGTTTAGCTGATAGTAAGGTACCCACAAGCCTTCTCAGGAAGTGCGGTATCTCCTCCGTGGGGACATCCTCCGCCACACCGCGGATCTTTATATTGTTGCGGCGTCGGTAGTCCTCTATTGCCGCGAAGCGGTGCTCCATTTTGGCTTGGTGTATTTTGAGTGTTTTTATCTCTTGTCTGAGCTCCGTGAGTTCCTGCGTGTGTCGTGAGGAAGTTGTTTCCGTCGCTTCAATGCGGCCTACCAGGCCCGTGAGATCTGCTCTCAGTTGGGCCACGTCTGCCTGCAACGTCTTCTGCAAGTCCCCCAGCATGGTTTTTAGCAATGCCGCTGTCACCGGCCCCCTATCATCCGAGTTCGTTCGCGGCTGAGGAGGTTTCCCAGGTGCTGGGCTGTCAGCTCTCTCCTCCGGGTAAAAATCCTCCGAGGAGTCTGAGTAGCCATCACTTTCAGCGGCCATTTTGGGACCGCACGCGCCCTGGGATCGGCGGAATAACTCGCCTATAGTGGTCCCGGGATTGGGTCGGTCCGGCTTCTGCTTCTTTGTCTTCCGTCCCATCTTGGTCAGGGAGCTTTGGGTCGGTTGATTTGGGGTCTGGGTCCCCGATAAAGGGCAAATATTGCTGTTTTCCTATGGAGCGCATCCAGCATGCGACCGCTCTGTTCTCTCGCTTAGCTCCGCCTCTCTACATAGACATTTGTGTTTAGGAATTTGTAGATACATGCATATTCCCCAGTAAGTCTAATATGATTTAGCAAATCTTTATAAACTGTGCATACGTCAAAATACATCCATAGTTAGCGTTAACAATTCATAGGTTACAAATTAGGTTTTGGAGGTTGACTATCATATCAAATTATTATTCACTTTGGAGGAGACAGGGAGGCGGTGTGTGCATTGTGTATTTTAAACAAATTACAGTAATAAATAATTGCCCACTGTGTGGGTTTTTATAAAATACTACGACACTGCGGTTTGTAGTTTGGTAGTGTGGTAGATGCTTGTAAACAGATTAACCAAATGTATTTTATGACTGTTTTAAAGCCACTTCAAATTTTATTTTGCCTCAACAGCTGCTGGGTCTGTGATATGGATGATGTGCCCACCAGTTGTGAAAAGGTGTTCTGCGATCTGTGCAGCAACATCTTAAAATGGGAATTGCCTTCTAAAATAGCATTTTGTAAGCCTGGGATCGTGTCTAAATAGTAATAATGTTGAATGGATAGGGCATAGCTGTTCTGCTGATACAGTCCTTGGCAATGATGCAGTACAAATATTGATCCAAGATTCACAGCTTGGGATAAGGAATAGTGGTGACATGCCAGAGCCATACAAAAAAACAAAAACAAAAACAAACTAACAAAAAAAATAAAAATATATATATATTAACAATAAGGTCACATTTTCAAAAGGGTAGTTATAATAAAGGGTATGTCTTGGAGTTAGTCAGGGAAATTTGGGGGCAATATTTTTTATTTGCCAAGAAAGTTGTGCATGTGTGACACAGTGTTCAAGTACAGGATGAAAGAATGACTTCAATAAACACATTGCTGTACTGTACAACTCATGAGAACTAGCATTAAGATTGTCTTATTGCTTAGAGACTATTCGTACTGCATGGGCTAGTTAGTATGTATCGGATTATTTATCCCATTTTGCATTTAAGAGTATTTAAAGGGAAGTGGCACATTAGTTGCAGGGGTGAAAAACTATTTTAAATACCTGTGGACAAATTGGTATATAATCTATTTTATGTATTCCCCGACTTCTATGAAAATAATTCACAAATGAGTAGTTCATTCTCCTTTAATAGTACAAGTTTTGGTAGGCCATTTTAACGCTTTTTCTTGGCCAGTATTGATGCTCTCTCGTGATCCTGCGCTGTGAGGATTCTCACATCCTGTCCGTCACTATGATTCACTCTGTGTTGGGCAATGCGGGAGCAATGGTATGGTGTGTTAGGCACAGTATAGGTTTGCAATTTTTTTTTTTTGTAGGATAAGAGGGGCAGTATGGACAATTCTGATTAGCATGTTGTGACCTATAACATATTTAATTAAATTGCCATATTTATATCTCTCAAATATTAAACTGCTTACCCATCTACCACACTCTTTTCCCCCTCTCACTGCTCACATCTATTACTCCTCTCTGTAAATTTTACTGTTTTCCATTATATTATCCCCAGATTCTACAATTTCTTTTTTTATTTAATCTAAAATCATTGCCTTAGTCCTTTATGCCACTTTAAACACTATCATGCTTTCGCGCACGGTGAGTTAACTAGTACTGTCGGCAGGCTAAGCATCACTGGAGTTGCAGTCAGAGCAACTGACATGTCAGTGGTTCCCCATTCCAATATTTTTTAATATATAACATCTTATATCCTCATTAGTTGTAAACATGGGGTTTCTGTGTAAATGCGAAGTTTGTGTTTCACATTAAGTAATTACTTAAACTAGACATGCAAGGAAATTGCCTTTCTATCAATAAAACAATATAAGCACCTGTCCAAAGAGATAGGATTGTAGGGAGAGGACCTGATCCCTACGGATAGATTGCCAGGAATGCTTTCTCATAAACTTATTAGACAGCCCTTCCCAGCAGGAATAGTCTTGTTATCATCTGCTTAAGAACACATTAGTTATTCCAGTTAAAATGATGACACATGACAGTAATCCAGTTACCTAGCTAGTGGAATAAGCAGAGTTCCCTGGGGTAGGAAGCGCTGGCTGTGTTAAAACAAACTCTGTAATGTAATTACTTGCAGATTACACAAGCCTATTTACAGCGTAAATGGTAGAAAGTCATCAGCAATTGAGATTTGGCACCTCTCTTCCTGACACCCTAAAACAGTGGCAATGTCTGTATCATCTGAATTATGATGGCTGCAACATTATATACATAGAATCTGAGTAGCAGGTATAGAACGTCTGCATTGTAGTTGCATTGGACATCATTATCCACCACGCTGAGCCAGACATAGTCTGCCTCAAAACAATGTGATTGACAATTGGTGAGAAATAGGAATCATGTAATAATGGGATAAGCATGTAGAATTTAATTTTACACTAAAGGACCCTTTCAGACACGTGGCCTTTCAGACCAGCTCACATCAAGCACATTTACAGAGGCTCTGTCAAGTCAAGTGTGTGTTCTTCACATTTTGTTTTTGTAAAGTTGCATAGATGACATGTTTGCTGCATGATGGAAGGGAAGTATCCTTCCTTAAATCTCTCCATCCTTAGAACTGCTATTGTCTGGTCTTTGGCTGGTGGAAGGTGAATCTGCCAGGAGCTGCATTACGCTTGCATAAGTATGAAAATACAAAACGAGGGTCAATGGAGTATCCCACAGGAACCAACACAAATCATCCTGCAATTGTGCAATGATGTACCACAGATGTGAAGATGCCTATTCCCCATTATTGAGAGTTGGGAAATGGCAAGACAAGGAAGCTTATTAATGCATTATTGCTTTCTCCTATATTAGAATTGTTGGGGTTTTTTGAGGCCATATTTTGACATAATCAAATACTAGCCTACCTGCTTCATGTATATATTTTGAAATGTTCTGTGAAATTGCAACAGAGTATTATGTAAATTGTTCCTAACGATTTGAACTTTATGGAAAACTAAAAAGTGACAGTTCCACTTTCAATAGAAAATATTTTCATTGATTGATGCAGTATGCCCATCAGCTATAGGACGTGTACATACATCTAGCCATTTTTAAAATCTAATGTTGCAATTGGAATGTTTTGATAATTCGTTTCTGGAGTGTATTTCCTTCTGTTTTTGTGCCTCATGCTTTGGCGTAGGAACCAAAGTAAATCTGAGAGGACAGCACATATTATTCTCAGCCCCATTTACAAAGCATACATATATTTCAACTGAAAAAAAATTATAATATCTAGGCCCTTGGAAGTCTATTAGAATTAAATAACCCACTCTTTAAACTTGTTTTGGTTTTTTAATTTGACTTAAACAGTGAAACAATCTTACAAGCAAGATTTTCTGGGGAGTATTTTTCCCCCTACACCTTCTCCCCCCTGTTCCTACACACATGCGAGGAGGCGCCTCCAAATCTGCACCTTGTTCTACAAATAGGAGATTGTGGTGAGGATTAGCAGTCTCTTCCCGAGGGACCAGGGGCACTCAGTGGGAATGTTAGCAGTTGTAGGCTGTAATGTGATGTGGGAATCCCAGCTGTCAAGCTCACTGTCATCTCTCCCGCTTTGTGTCTGAGCTAAACCTGTTAGTCTGTGACCTCCAAGACACCCAGCATCTGGGAGGCTAAATTGGATAACGTCTCTTTGCACAATGTAGTTACCGGATATGGCAAGATTAGACATACACACATAGCAATGAACCTTACAGCTGGCAGGGTACAAAGAGCACAAAATAAACACTTGGCCCGCATACATCAAATCTTCCATCTTCTTACCCAACATTCAGTCTGAGCTTGGGTTTTACCTTTTAGCAGATCCGAACAAACGTTTATGCCACAACTCTCACTTATCACTGTCCGACAAAGGCAGACGAAGGATGATGTGGATTGCAGTCCTAATATGTTGAAGAATTGCTGGTTGAAAGGCTATATTTTGCATTCTACTCTATGCCTAGTTTCTACCACCTTTTCTGGGTGTCCGCTGCACATAAGTGTCACTGTTACTGTGAAAGAGTGATAGGAGTTCTCAAATGTTTGCAAGTGGAGTGTTGCGGGATGCTCCCCTTGATCCTGTATTCTGTTGTGTCTGCCTTTTATGGTGCAACTGTGTCATGATTGATGATGATCAACTTACTTAGCTTTGCACTCTGTGAGATAGTTTTCTCTGTCTCTTTCGCTCTCTGAAAATGCCTTGTCGGTGCACTTTAATAAACCAATTATTGTAATGTCAACATTTTAGACATTAGATAATATCCACTTATTAAATTCCTTGTTCCAGATTCAAGAAAAGGCTTGTAAACAATTTCCCTGAATCCTCCAACACACACAAGTGGTTGTACTGTTAGTACCATGGACAGAGTCTGCAATGTTATCTCCAATGCTGCTTTTATTTGGAAATACTTAAAGCACATCTGCAAAACAATGTTTAAAAAAATAAATAAATAATAAATAATAATAACAAAATAAAAAAAGACAAGCAGATGTACGGAGAGGAAAAGCAACCTTAATAATATTTGATTTTATGTAGGCTTTGCTTAAAGCCTGCAAACTGCTAATCTGGAGTGTTAACCCATCATTGCTAGTAAGTTTTAAACAAAATGTTCCATACTAGAATTCCAACACCCCTTCTAGATTCTACATCTCAAAGCAACACCCACCACAAGTAACATGTAAGAATGTATTCCTTAAAACAGCAATATATAACAGACAGTGCAAATGTCCAGAGGAAAAATAAATGCTCAATATATGTATTATAAACCCAACCACTGAACTATTATCTCCAAAACCTGTGAACATATAACCATAAAATCCCCCCAAATATGCCAAAGCCGAAAAAAGATAACAAAACTAAAACAGTTAAAAACATTAATAAGTGTAAAGCACAAGTTCTAATAGGTGCATAAACATTTCACTAAAAAGTAACAGCTTAAAAATTAAGACAGAAAATATGTACATAGCTCATTGTATAATTAGTGACTAGATATCTCGGTGTACCGGATTTCTTTTTGGGATCAGTAGCTTAAACCTGTGTCTTCCAATTTAATATTAGCAAGCACCTTCAATAAAGGACAGATATGTATTGTATTATACTGCTAAAAACACACTTTTAAACAAATATATGGATTTTTATATTTCTTACTGGTGAAAGTAACTTATTGTATCACTCAATTATTAAATCATACGATGGTCTCATAAGTTAACTCATCACAGAACTGCAAAGAATAATTGTTAATTTTCAGATAGTTATTAAGTGAACTGTTTATGCACATACTTTAACTTATTTTTTATGCTCATTTATGTTTCAAAGTTTCACTGGGAAGTATAAAATTGGGATTAGGATGGGATGGTGGCATGTAAATGATGGGCAGACATGCCTGGAAAAAGCAGCATGCCAGCCTGGCGCTAATGCACATCTCACTGCCCAGCCCATTCTGAGCTGCACATGAGCAGACTGCGCTGCATGTCTGCCTATGCCCTTGTACCGTGTTTTCTGTGAGGAAGACAAATGATTTAAGCACACCTTGCAAAAAAAAAAAAAAAATTGTGTTTGCAAGGTTTTGTTGAATATCTTCAGCTTTCTATGGGAGAGCTGTAAAGCAGTATGGAGTATGTCCCATCTTCAATTATCTGGAAGTGTGACTGGAATGATACCTGGATGCCCATCACCAACTAGTATAGCATAAATTCACATCAAAAGTTACATACATATATATCTAGCATAGCACAGAATCACAAGTTAATACATTGTATACACTAGCAATACTGTGTGAGGAAGACCATTATAGGATAAAGTAATATGCTTATGGTGACCCTTTTTTGGTTTGACTAGTAGTTAGTACATAGGCAATGTGTTCTTTATCAGCGAGTGGCTAATCTGTGAGTGATCGGTATTTTGTTAGTAGACATTACTAGCAGTCATCCAGCCAATCAGTAATTAGTAGTCACCATCAATTTACTGTCCATTGTTAATAGTGACCGTGTATGGCAGCTATTTACCGACAAGTCTAGAAACAAGCAAAACAGCTCTTGGAGTATACTCTGTGGGCTTATTAGTACAACAATACAGCAAGCCGAGGAAACAATATGAGGAAATACTCTCCATGACTGTACAGTCATAGAGAGGATGGTTATACTAGAATAGACAATGGTATATTTGCCAGGATTCAAAATATGTGCAGGCTTTACAATCAGGTCTGCGCCAATATGTACAAGTTAATACTATAGACAATTTTAAAACTCTACATGCAAATTAACCCCAATGAGGTGCCTGGGTGACCAGCTGGGTTGGCAAACCATGCTAAAACTGTTTGATTATTAACCACGGGATGGCACTACTACCACCATAAGCACTTGAGTGCACTGTGGTTGCTTGGAGTGTTCATTTAAATTAAATTGAATTCTTTGAGTTTTCAGCCAGACATTAAATCTAGAATTTAAATTCTGGTCACGATGAGAATTAACCAACAGTGGCCTCCTGTCTGCTATATAATTTAATAGTTTTAGACATGTATGTGAACATTTCTTATTCAGAAAACTGATGAAGCAACAGAAGTTGCCTTTTTTTATGGAATGTTTTGGTTAATACGTTAACCAGGTGCATTGCCACTTGCCCCAAAGTCTGCCTGTCAATACATCTCTACAGCAGATCTTGCCAGCACTGGACCTTAAATAGGACCTTTAGACTATCTATCTGCACTCTATCATATTGACCTTACTCACACAATCTTTTTGGAAGAAAAGCATAGAACCCTGCTGTTGATTGATGATCACTTTTGAGCTGTTCTATTAAAGAGTTATTCCAAAGGCTATCCTTCAGATGGCTTTAGATTATGAAATGCCAAGATCTTCAGAAGTTCTATTGAAATGCACCTATGTGCAGGGCAAGTTGAGTAAAACTGGAGAAAAGAAGGGAGAGAGGGGAGGGGGGCAAGGGATAATAGATTTGCATTGCTGTTTTGAAGTGGTTTTATTACTTTAGGTCATACAAATTTAAGGGGCTCAGCTTAAGAACGAGAAAATAAAAATACAGACCTGCTTTTTTAGATCACGTCCAAAAATACACATTTGTTGATATTTAATTTGACTGGATGCCTGGTATGAGAAATAAGCAACGTATCCAAGGCTGTCTTTTGTACAGTTGGATTCTCATTATTGTGTTATCAGCTGAGGTGCATGGGAGTTGTATTTCAGTTATAGCACAATCTCTGTCTTTTGATTACAATGAAAAATATAATAGCAAATACTATGCAGTACAGTGCAAACGAATAGAATTGAAAATCTTTTAAATACCTTTTTTTTCTTTTTTAAATATAAATAAAAATATAAATATCTGTCAGCCCATTCCAGCCTTAGATTTTATGCACCCTATTTTAGTAAATTGCTTATGGACTCAGTGTTTAGATTGGAGAGCTCAGTCTCTTATTAGGAATGTCTCTGTAATGTTTAATTTAAACTGATTTAATCTATAAAATATTTAATTCAGAGAGTGGCTTCTTCCTTTATCTAAGCGTCTCTGTTCATTGAAATCTCCATAATTGAAACACGGCTCCTGACATTCCCCTGGATTAATCTATTTTGTTTACCAAACCCAATTTATAACCAAGGAAGGTGATGCACTGCATTACGTTTATAAAATAATCATATCACATTAGGGAATTTTTATACTTTTTAGGTTTTCAATTTTTTTTTTTTTTTTTGGTGATATAAAGCATTTTCATTTGCTTAAAACCAAGTAACATGAACATCTATGAAACTAGCATGATTCGGGACATGTGGAGTAGAGGAGCAAGCTCTGGTCTGTCCGTTGGTAATATTTGGGGATGGTGATTATTTACTAAACTGCATTTATGTTCTAAGTTTAATGCATTTTGCTAAGTGATAGATAGAAAACATACAGGAAATCCCCTGCTCAGCCAACATTTATTCAAATCTCTGGTGATAAAAGTTATTTATATAAAAAAAAAATCCAATTGTGTAGATATTATTTTTAACATTAAAGGACCACTATAGGCACCCAGACCACTTCAGCTTAATGAAGTTGTCTGGGTGCCAGGTCCATCTAGGATTAACCTTGCCTGCTGTAAACATAGCAGTTTCAGAGAAATTGCTATGTTTACAAATGGGTTAATTCAGCCTCTAGTGGCTGTCTCATTGACAGCTGCTAGTGGAGCTTCCGCGCTTCTCACTGTGATTTTCACAGTGAGAAGATGCCAGCGTCCATAGGAAAGCATTGAGAATGCTTTCCAATGGACTGGCTGAATGCACAGCGGCTCTTGCCGCGCATGCGCATTCAGCTGACGACGACCGAAAAAGGAGGAGAGTCCCCAGCGCCGAGGGAGCCCAGGTCTGGAGAAAGGTGAATGTTTAACTCCCTTCAGCCCGGCGGGAGTGGGACCCTGAGGGTGGGGGCACCTTCAGGGCACTATAGTGCCAGGAAAACGAGTTTGTTTTCCTGGCACTATAGTGGTCCTTTAACTGGGTTATTTACTAAATTGGGGAATGAAAAGTGAATATAAAATTTAAAGAGCAAAAACTGATAAAATATGAATTATCAGTTGGCCTTAACTTGGAATGTATCACTTTATTTAATAACCATTTAAAATTAAAAATCTAGGACAAAATAGCCAAGTAAATGAATTGCATTTTTAGTTTTTTTTAAATCCACTTTTTTTGGCCTAAATTGTGCACATCAAATCGTAATTGCTAAGTATTCAGTATTTGCTGGTTTATAGGTGTTAAAACAGGAGTGGTTAAATCTCTGTAGACATGGTAACAAGACAGACAAATTGTAAATTACTTGGTAACGTGCTCTCTTGGGGAGTTTCCAGAGTGATAAACAGTGGGAGCATAAAATAATAAATAATAATAATTGCATTTTATTGCACATTTTCATCTGGATAATATGAGACTACTAGAGTAAATATCTATATAAATATATATACAATTGCACTGCATATATTTCAGTAGAAGACTAACAAAGAATCATATGTGAAGTTATCAACACCACTTAGACCTGGTATGTTTCTGGACTACAATGCTCATGACCTACAGCCAGTATATATCCACATAGAGCAACCTGCAGAATAAGGTTATTGTATGAACTTTGTCTATTGCATACAACCTCTGATTAGCTACCTCCATACTTGAAAGTGTCCCATTCATTGAAAAACTGGATACAGTACATTTTAGCTACTCATGTAAGCCTTACTCGTTCCAAGATTAAAATGTTATTTATTTTTAAAGTTCAGGCCTTCCTTGTAGATTCAGGCTTCCCTTGTTTAAAAATTAAGAAATGTAAAATACAACACCACGTCAGTCTTTACTTGGCAGCTGATCTGCCTTCTGTTATGGTGATCTCAGTAAAGAATCATCAGGGAGAAGGGCAATTTCTGAACCTCACCACTTTGATGCTTCTCATTGAGAAGCACTGAATTGGATGCTTTCAGCTGATTTGAAGGTCTAAGGAAGTGCATCTAGTAGCTCTTTGTCTTCCAGCCACTAGAAGTGGTTTTTTTTTCTCAGAAATGGCACTTTATACCATTAACTATTTCTATAGGACTGTATTAACATCAAGTTGCGAGTAAAGTAAGAATAAAAAAAAAAAAAAAAAAAAAACAACAAGGTCCAAGACACGATTAAGAATGAATGGCATTTTAGTTGCCGTAGACCACATCGGCCATGATACTTTGCTCCATGCTTTTCACTGCAGTTTGAATGCTAAAAGCGCTTTCATTTTTCTAAGTTTGACCATACATGATCTACCCAATATCAGGAACAACGTAAATCCAAACAATGGGAGGCTTCAGGGGACAATGCTAGTTATTGACCAGAACGGTAGCAGTCTGGTAATCAGACGGTATAAATACACTAGTATGAGTGGTTTAAGAGGATAGGTCCTTTTTGTATAGAAAGTTCATTGTATCATGTTTTCGTTTTTGGTGTGTGTTCCAGCTTTTCGGGAAGGGATAAGGAAGTTCATGATGCTTGGCCTTCCCGCTAATTGGCACAGCTTTTTGGGAAGTGTAACCCACAGCTGCTGGAGTAGCTGTGGTCACCTTAAAAATGTTGCCTTCTAAAAAGCTGTTTCATAAAATTATCTCCAGGTATTACTCTCCAAACACAACCTTTTAGTTAAACTATCTATATTGCCATTAGAAAAGACCAGTCTGTTGCCTCTTATAGTGATTTTGCTGCCAGTATGGCTAATGTGCTGTTGGCTGGGATTTCAGCAAAGGGTTGTTAAAAATAAAATAAAAAATTAATTTTAACTAATCCTGTAGCAGTCTGCCTGAAAAGCAGAGCTAGCGCAAAGAGTTCCCCCGTTTCCCCTAGGGGACCCTTTAGCGTTTTAGATTTTTTATTTTTATTATTATTGTTTTTGCAACTCATGTGTGTGATTGTCAAAATAAAATAAAATAATAATGATATTACATACTTAAGGGTTTCCATAAAATAATAAACAGAACCAAAGTGCACTGCTAAATTGCCCTTTGGACTCTAGAAGGTGCCTTGATCTTTTCACTGTTCAGATGAATGTGTCTCTGTTCTCTCGTTCCCATTTATGTCCTTTCATATAAGTACAATGTAAGTGACAATTATCCTTTTTTCTTGAAATAAATAGACTTTCACAGTTATGATTGTCCTGTGTATTATGTACTGGCGACAGCAACATGCATTGCTATAATCTAAACGGAATGTTTTAAGCAATTCCATTAATGTACGGCTGCTAGGACATGCTCCATTATAAAGGGGCTGTAATATACATTGAGGTTTCCTCTTTGTTTGAAGTAATGTCCTGGTGTATATATTTTATTTCACAAATTCATTTGTATTTATTTTCTCAACCTCAAAAGGGTGAAAGGCTGTGTTGAACTTGCTGATAATAGAACGTGCAAGGTTTTTTCACTAAATTGGAACATTTTTACAAGCTAGCTATGCAGACGGCTTGGCTACTTAGGATGTCAATTTTAAAAATCACTTTATATTTGACAGTTCTCACTTAATAAAAAAAAAAAGAAAAAAAAAAAAAGAGGTTTATTTTTATAATCCAGGACTATTTATTTATCTTCCCTGGCCACAAACCAATTGTCAAGACTGGAGTAGTATGGTATGCAAGTCAGACCCTTGGACACATCTCTGATACTCCCCTGTGAGGCAGAATAATTTGGGACCCTTAGTCTACCGACTAATTCTCTCTCTGGTGTCCCATTTGTGAAGACACGAGAGACAAGAACGTGATAACGGAATGTGTGCATCAGTTGTGCTTGTGTTGCAAAAGGATAATGAATGCCATTTCATCCCACATAAACTGTCAACTTGATTCTACTAATCAACACCAGTAATGTATATTGCTCCCTTACACCCGGTAATATTTATACCTCCCAATACTGAAATAAATGCTTATTACGAACTCTCCTTTTACTGGAACTTAATCAGATGTAAATAATTTGTATAAAAGTAAGAATGTGGGTTATTTCTTTAACATATATACAATACAGCAAATTTTAGGGAGGGCTTAATATAGCAATAAACATCTGGTGGAACTGCATATACTATCAAGCACACCCATAATAGGGACATTGAGCCCAGAGGAGACAGTATGAACAAAAGACAGTGGTGTAAATTCCGTAGACAGTGGTGACAGATTCCGTAGTGTTTTACAATATTATAAGAGGAGGTATTTAACTATAAATAAGACGATTACAAGAAAACTTACAGGAACGATAGGTTGAAGAGGACCCTTCTCACAAACTTACAGTCTGTAGGAGGTAGGGTATAAAACAATCGGAAAGGAGATAGCAATCACGGTGGAAGTGAAACAGAGCTGAAGGAGAGAGTAAAGTGCTGCCCTTTAGGAGAGAGCAAGAGACAGTTATGTGAGGAAGAGGTTACTCTGGGAGGACATAAGCTTTCCTGTAGAGATGGGTTTTAGGGCACTTCTTAAAACGATTTATGACTAGGGGAGAGTCTGATGGCAGTAGGCAGGCTATTCTATAGGAAGGGAGCCGCCCGCAAGAAGACCTGCAAGCATGAGTTGTCTGTACAGGTGCAAGTAGCAGACAGGAGAATGTCACGGGCAGAGCAGAGAGACCGAAGAGGGGCATACCTATGGATCTGTGAAGAGATATAAGAGGGGCTAGAATTGTTCAATGCTTTATAGGTAAGGGTTAGTACTTTGAATTTACTCCTATAGGACACAGGAAGCCATTGTGAGGAATGAGGGGTGAGGTGTGAGAGTACTGACTGGAGAGGCAGCATTCATTACAGACTGTAGTGGGGCAATATGGCTTTTGGGAAGACCAATTAGGAGAGCGTTAATATAATGCATGCGATAAATTACTAGAGCATCTTTCATAAGAAAGGGGCGGATGCTGGATATGTTTTTAAGATGTAATCTACAGGATTTGGTAACATCCTGGATGTGAGGCGAGCCCTGAATCAAGTATAACGCCAATACAGCACACTTGCAAGGATGGACTGATGTGGATACCAATACCTTGAAGGGAGAGCAAAATAGGAGGATCAGTATTAGGAGGACTAAAGACAAGGAGCTTAGTTTTGGAGATATTGAGTTTCAGAAAGCAGAAGGACATCCAGTCAGAGATGGAAGAAAAGCAAGCAGTGACACGTTGCAGGACAGCAGGGGAGAGGTCCGGGGAGGAGAGATATATCTGGATGTGGTAGTGGAATCCGAATGAATGAATACGTTTGTCAAGAGAGGCAGTATGAAGAGAAAATAGAAGGGGACCAAAGACAGAGCCTTGGGTGACTCCAACCAAGACAGGATGAAGCGAGGAGGTATCATTAGAAGAGGACACACTGAATGAGCATTGGGAGAGATAAGAGGAAAACCACGAGAGGACAGAGTCACAGAGACCGAGTGATTGAAGAGTTTGAAGAAGGAGAGCATGATCAACTGTGTCAAAGGCAGCAGAGAGGTCAAGAAGAATTAGTATGGAGTAGTGGCCTTGGATTTAGCTGTGATTAGGTTGTTAGTAACTTTGATAAGAGCAGTCTCAGTAGGATTGAACACCGAACACAGAACACAGAAAAATGGTTGTTGATATTATCAGAACTTCACAAACTTAAAGCCAATGTGGCCTTCCTACAAGAAACACACTTCAAAAAAGAAGGAGCCCCCGCCGTCAAAAACTGAAAATATCCTGTGGGATTCTTCAGCAACTACGACAGGGCCAAGGCACGTGGGGTCTTCACACACTCCCTTCGTGTACAAAGACCATAAATCAGACGAAGGGGGGAGACTTATACTGGTTAAGGGCCAAATAGGCTCTAATATGGTCACATGCACAAGCCTGTACCGCCCGAATAGACAACAAGGGAAAACCCTCAAGAGATGCCTGACCACTATGGAGGCATTCATGGGGGGCATGCTGATAGTGGGAGATGACTAACATTTCCCTAGACACAACCTCGACCTCCACAAACTACCAAACAACTGCCTGTAGCCGTATCACCGTATCCCGACTTATAGACTTATAGACTGTGGGAGGGCCCTACATCCTTAATCAAAAAGACTATTCTTTCTATTCACAAACCTCACGGACCTACTCAAGACTGGATATGTTTTTCCTACCCCAAACTCTACTGCACCATGCATCATCTTGTTTCTATGGTCCGATAACCTGGTTAGATCATGCGCCCTTATCCATGACCATCCACATCCTGTCCCTCCTATTAAAATCCTTTCAGTGGAAACTAAACAACCTTTTACTACACCATACTGAAGTTGTATCTCACATCCGTATTACTCTGCAACTGTAACGAGAATATACCCCAACATGCAGGATCCAGCTAAACAGAAGACAACACAGAGGGGAGATACGTCTAACGGTCCTTAGAGTGGCCGGACTCGACGTATATAGGAGAAGTACAGAGTCAGGAACAATCCGAGGTCAAGGGCACAAAGAGACAGTGTAAACTAGGACTAGCCGGGGTCTGGTACACAGTAAACAGCAAGCCGGCAAACAGAACAGATAAGGATAAAGAGTAAACAAAGTCAGAATACAAAGCCAAGGTCAAATACGAAGGAACACCACTGAACACAACAAGCGCTAAAGGGAACTGCAACAGAAACCACGATAGGGCAAGGAACTAAGGGAAAGAGGTAAGTATATATATAACTAAACATCTATTTTGATTGGTCCCTGTCATATCCACGCCCTCAAAAGGTAATTGTATGGGGAGTGTGGCATGACAGGGACCAATGGGAGGCCTTTTCTAATTTAGGCTCCCACTGTCCCTTTAAGAGCGCGCCCGAGACTCGCGGCGCGCTCTTAGAGTCAGGCGGGACACGTGACCGCTTCTCGCGGTCACTGCCCGCCTTCCAGTTCCAGCCGTCGGATGAGCCGCGCGCGACTCGTGCAGCATGAGAGCCGCGCGCGGCTTGAACAGAGGACCCCGGCCGGCACCTGGAAAGGGTAAGTACCGCTACAGCAACACTACTTTATAGAAAACACCTCACTCTACATATCGCCACATCCACGTGGGAAACCCACAAATGCGTCGTAAGGGGAGAATTCATTGCACGCTCAAAAATGAAGGGTAAGACAAATGATCACACTCACGCAGGAGATTAGGAACCTTGAAGACAACCAGAGCCAGCACAACTCGCTCCATACCTATAACTCCCTAATTACTAAAAGAACAGAAATGAAACAATTATTAGCGGCCCACTAAAAATAAATTACTTCACTCAAAAAACTCCTACTATGCTCAGGGGGGTAAATTTGGCAGGCTACTGGCCGCTGCTCTCAAACAATCTAAACAAAATTCCTACAAATCAAAGGTTAAAAACCAAAAGGGCGAAACTTCCCAAACTCTCCTGGACATTATGGATGCATTCCACTCCTTTTACACCAAGCTCTACAACCTACAGGATAACACGCCAAACAGAACGTTGAAAACTTCCTATCCAAGAGACTCAAACAAACTATCCTCCGAAATATAGCGCAAACACTAGATGCATCCATCACACTAGCTGAACTACGCCTAGCAGTACGGGAAACACTCTTAGTTAAAAACCCTGGCCCGGACAGCCTAACTGCTCGTTATTATAAAACATTCTTCCCAACACTGGAAGAACACTTCCTCCAAACTTTTAACGCAATCACACAATAACACAATAACGCAATCTCTAGAAGCACATATTACGCTAATACCCAAACCAGGAAAAGACCCGACCAATTGCGGTAGTTATCGCCCTATATCGTTAATCAATATAGACCTAAAACTTTTTACCAAACTCTTAGCCAACAGCTTGCAAACACTACTCACAACTCTCCTCCATGCAGATCAGTCAGGCTTCGTGCCAGGCTGTGAGGCTAAACACACCACAACCAAACTACTGAATCTCATGCACATTTTGCAAACCACCAAAACACAGTCTGCTGCTCTCGGTCGACGCTGAGAAAGCGTTGGATAGAGTGGACTGCATCCTGTTAAAGACTACCCTTCACGCGCTAGGTTTTGGCCCCAATTGGAGGAACTGGATCCAAGCAATATACTCCACTCTGACTGCAAAATTGAGGATAAATGGACAATTGTCCAAATTGGTACACATTAAAAAATGGCACAAGACAGGGTTGCCCCCCGTCCGCCTTCTCTTCATCTTTATCTTAAGGCCCTTCCTACAAGGCATATGAGACCACCCTGACATACATGGAATCCACATCCACAGCCAGTAATACAAAATCTCTGCATTCGCAGATGACTTACTTTTTTACCATCACCGACTCCATCTCATTTCTACCTCCCCTCATGGAGGAAATATCCACCTATAATACCATGTCCAATTTTCAAGTCAATATTACAAAGAGTGAGATCTTGCCTTCGAATTTAGATAGTAATTAAAAAACAAACCTCCAGGCTACACATCCAAAACCTCAGTGACGTACCTGGGAATAAACCTCCCTCAAGATCTTAAACAGCTATATAATCTAAATTTCTTGCCGCTCCTAGAGGAAATATCTAAGGACCTCACTGGATGGCACAAACCCCACTTCAGTTGGCTGTGTAGGATTAACATAACCAGGATGAACTCATTACCAAAAATACTCTATAAACACTCCCAATCAGCATACCCACCCTCATTGTTTTCTAAACTGAAACAACAATTCACCGCATTCATATGGGCCAACAAACACCCCAGGGTGTAGCGGAGGCCTGATATTCCACAGGTTAACTCCACTAAAGATACCAGTGAGGCTAAGGAACAAGTAGTAAAAACACCATGAAACAATAATTACAACAAACAAAGTAATCCACGAATATCCCCATACAGATCCCAATGACTGAACGACACACAGCATCAGGAGCAGAACTTATAAAGCATTCTCACATGCAATGGAGGGATTCACATTAATCAGTACAGTATCCAATAGTGTAACAGTTACCTCCCTTAACTCTCCTCCCCTCAGTATGACACTTAATCCGATTACACATACTGTAGTTTTCCCGAGTTCTGAATGTACCCTAAAACAAGCAGTGACAATAATACTTTGGGTACCCCCTGGTAGCCCTGATCTGGGTGACTAACATATCCAAAATTCACCCAGATCGGTACAGGGGTTCGGGAGTTAGGTAGAGGGTGTAATTTGACCGACCGCACACGAGGTGGTATCCGAAAAGGGTTCCAAGTGTTTTGGCCCTGCGGTTGGTCTTCGTTTGGGAGGTAAAACACACATAAAATACTGCCATCCACGATTAACCTTGCATTCGTATGATTCCCCTTGTTCGGTACTTTAAACTTACCGAACGGGGGGCTGATTAGACTTCCCGTTCGGGAGTTACGGAGCCCTGGAGGTCTCAGCTGTGTTCGGGTAATTGAGTGTCCGATTTGAGTTCCAGACACTCGACGACCAAACACCGCTGAAATTTTCGTGCGTAAGATGGCCGCCGCCACGTGTTTGTATACCGAACGGCGGCCACCCAGATACATCAATAAAGTACCGATTAGCTTGCGGTTAGATAAGTGTGAAAGCTTAATAAGGTACACACTTCTCTCTGGGGTGGTCTATTGGTTCGGTAGTTTCCATTCGTATGGAGTACGGATGGAAACTACCGAACAATCATACGAATTCTACATACAGTTTACCCATACAAATAGAAAACAACACACAAATTGCAATTTTACCACAGTCTTTTAGGACAGCCCTAGTACCATCCGCTACACATGGTTTCCTACTCCATCCTCACTAAACATAAGACACTAGGAGGCCTAGACGTTCCACACATCAAACTTTACTACAAAGCGACAATTCTGGCTTACGAATGGACAACCACATCCCAATTCAAACAATGGGCATACATAGAAAACACTGTTTTAAGCCCCTTTGCACACCATACCGTGGGACCAAGCAGGTCACACACTTCTCCTACCACAGCACGTACCAGAGCCTTGCACAATGGTTTCCCCAAATGCAAGGCACCAGATACCCTATGCTCAGCTTGGCGCTAAAAGAAGTGAAACTCACATCTATAACTTCCCTTACTAAAACTAACCATCTCATGAACCTACAACAATTTCATTAAGCCCAACTACGCCACTTTTTAACCACTAATCCAAACCTCATCAAAGGGGATCGACCTCAAACCCCATTCGAAAAGCACTGTACTTCCCAATCACTTAAAACCAAAGATTTAAGTGAATACTAAACTCCAATGACAAAGACATCCTGCCACCATTCACATCTGCCTGGTTACAAGAATTAAATATCATGCTACTACCTCAAGATTGGAGGAGAATCTTCACCTACATACACACCTCCTGGATCACTACCATTATTAGGGAAAGCTCATACAAACGCATCTCCAGATGGCATTACTCCCCAACCAAACTTTGCAACACAATATGTTTGCTGGAGATGTAACCAACAGGGTGGCAATACGACACATATCTGGTGGTCTTGTCTGATTATACAGGCATATTGGACACGGGTAAGGGCCATGATCGACTCCATAGTGGGCATTCACATCTCAAGTTCCCCGGAAATAATACTGTTTCTCCTTTACCCCCACCCTATTCCAAAACCTCAATGGGCACTAATCAATCACCTGATTACAACTGCAAACTCACTAATTCCTATAAACCGGAAAAAGCCCACAGCCCCCTTCATCGGAGACTGGATCCAAAAAGTAGAAAAGATTAAGCAAATGGAGGAAATTGAGGCCTCACTATCTAACAAATATACGCTTTTCTCATCCATCTGGAAACCTTGGTCACGTTTCTTACACAGGTAAACAAACGTCTCACTAGCTCCTCCCCCTCCCCTCCCCCATATGCCTAAAACGATGGATATACGGAATATAATAGTGTTATGTTATATGCCAAGTCAAATTTTAATTGTCCAACAATTTGTACCCTATACTGTAACATGCCACAGAATGCTTGGATGTACCTCTCTGCAATGTCTGTTACTGTAAGTTGACAAGGAACAACACCAAGGCTACCCTTCACGCGCTAGGCTTTGGCCCCAATTGGAGGAACTGGATCCAAGCAATATACTCCACTCTGACTGCAAAATTGAGGATAAATGGACACACACTCACAGACCCCCACATACATAAAATCACATACATACACACACACACGTTTATTAATCTATATACCATCACACACACACATGCACACAGTTATTGAGTGATACACACAATCACAGACCTATACACAGTAACATACATAATCACAGACCCACACACACATAATCACCTACAAACACAGTCACAGACCTATACACACAGTCACATACATACACAATCACAGACCACACAAATACAATCACAGATCCACACCCACAATCACAGACCCACACATACAGTAACATATATACAATCACAATCACAGACCCACAGATACAGAATATACATATATAATCCCATTCATATATACACATACACACACACACACACACACACACACATTGCTGATAGTATCCCATCAATATAAAATCTATTCCTAAACCAAAAGAAAAAAAAAGAAAAAAAGAAACTCTTATTACTCTGATTCAAAACACATATATTACATTTTGTTTAAAGGGACA